>NW_027182813.1:2902500-3105000 GCF_041146395.1 Eulemur rufifrons
TCTGAAACAGAATCCGCACTTTTCACCTGCCAAACACATGCCCACTACTCTTCTCTGGGGATAATAAAAACAAACCAGCGATCTGACTGAGGGCCTGAACACCCATCCTGACCGACCCCACAAAACAAAAAAGTACCCTCCAGCTACTATTTATAATGCCAATTTGCAAAATTTCCCTGCATTATTAAACAATGGAGAAATGATGGTGGGATGATACTTAGAAGAATGGCTTCTTGTCAGTCTCCACTGACAAAAATAGGCAACACCAAGTAAGCTACGCCTCAGCATAGTTATGTCCGTCGCAGCCATATTTGGTTTCAGTAGGCACATACACACGTTATCACAATTATGGTGAAACGCTGAAAACCTGGAAAGGATTGTCAACATACTGGTTAATTGAAAAGCTCTGAGGCATACTTCTTGGAACTAGCCAGTTTCCTGTGCCCACGCATAGACAAGTATATAGAACCATGGTGGATTCCCAGCTCATGAAGCAAAGGATTCTTAAAGGAACGGGATTACCATGCGGATCCTGTTAAATTCTCTGAAACAGAATCCGCACTTTTCACCTGCCAAACACATGCCCACTACTCTTCTCTGGGGATAATAAAAACAAACCAGCGATCTGACAGAGGGCCTGAACACCCATCCTGACCGACCCCATAAAACAAAAAAGTACCCTCCAGCTACTATTTATAATGCCAATTTGCAAAATTTCCCTGCATTTTTAAACAATGGAAAAATGATGGTGGGATGATACTTAGAAGAATGGCTTCTTGTCAGTCTCCACTGACAAAAATAGGCAACACCAAGTCAGCTACGCCTCAGCATAGTTATGTCCGTAGCAGCCATATTTGGTTTCAGTAGGCACATACACACGTTATCACAATTATGGTGAAACGCTGAAAACCTGCAAAGGATTGTCAACATACTGGTTAATTGAAAAGGTCTGAGGCATACTTCTTGGAACTAGCCAGTTTCCTGTGCCCACGCATAGACAAGTATATAGAACCATGGTGGATTCCCAGCTCATGAAGCAAAGGATTCTTAAAGGAACGGGATTATCATGCGGATCCTGTTGAATTCTCTGAAACAGATCCGCAGTTTTCACCTGCCATACTAATACCCACTTCTCCTCTCTGGGGATAATAAAAACCAACCGGGGAACTGACAGAGGGCCTGACCAACACATCCACACCGACCCCACAGGAAAAAAAAAAAAAAAAAAAAAAAAACACCGTAGCCTCCAGCTACTAATTATAATGCTAAATTACAAAATTTTCCTGCATTTTTAAACAATGGAAAAATGGTGGTGGGATGATACTTACAAGAATGGATTCTTGTCAGTCTCCACTAACAAAAATAGGAAAAACCAAGTCAGCTACGCCTCAGCATAGTTATGTCCGTCGCAGCCTTCTTGGGTTTCAGGAGGCACAAACAAACGTTATCACAATTATGGTGAAACGCTGAACACCTGCAAATAATTTTCAACGTACTGGTTAATTGAAAAGCTCTGCGGCATACTTCTTGGAACAAGGCAGTTACCTGTTCCCACGCAAAGAGGAGTATATAGAACCGTGCTGGATTTCCAGCTGATGAAGTAAAGGATTATTAAAGGAACGGGATGACCATGGGGATCATCGTTAATTCTCTGAAACAGAATCCGCCCTTTTCACCTGCCAAACACATGCCCACTTCTCCTCTCTGGGGATAATAAAAACTAACCAGCGAACTGACAGAGGGCCTGACCCCCCCATCCACATCGACCACACACAAAAAAAAAACCGTACCCTCCAGCTACTAATTATAATGCTAACTTGCAAAATTTCCCTGCATTTTAAAACAATGGAAAAATGGTGGTGGGATGATACTTAGAAGAAAGGCTTCTAGTCAGTCCCCACTAACAAAAATAGGCAACAACAAGTCAGCTACTCGTCAACATAGTTATGTCCGTCGCAGCCTTCTTGGGTTTCAGGAGGCACAAACAAAGGTTCTCACAATTATGGTGAAACGCTGAACACCTGCAAATAATTTTCAACGTAGTGGTTAATTGAAAAGCTCTGCGGCATACTTCTTGGAACAAGGCAGTTTCCTGTTCCCACGCAAAGAGGAGTATAGAGAACCATGGTGGATTTCCAGTTCATCAAGTAAAGGATTATTAAAGGAACGGGATGACCATGGGGATCATCGTTAATTCTCTGAAACAGAATCCGCCCTTTTCACCTGCCAAACACATGCCCACTTCTCCTCTCTGGGGATAATAAAAACTAACCAGCGAACTGACAGAGGGCCTGACCCCCCCCCATCCACATCGACCACACACAAAAAAAAAAAAAACCGTACCCTCCAGCTACTAATTATAATGCTAACTTGCAAAATTTCCCTGCATTTTAAAACAATGGAAAAATGGTGGTGGGATCATACTTAGAAGAATGGCTTTTTGTCTGTCTCCACTAACAAAAATAGGCAACACCAAGTCAGCTACTCCTCAGCATAGTTATGTCCATCGCAGCCTTCTTGGATTTCAGGA
Source organism: Eulemur rufifrons (assembly GCF_041146395.1). Taxonomy (NCBI): domain Eukaryota; kingdom Metazoa; phylum Chordata; class Mammalia; order Primates; family Lemuridae; genus Eulemur; species Eulemur rufifrons. The sequence goes on from NW_027182813.1 coordinate 2,905,031, forward strand.
GGGACATACAAACGTTATCAAAATTACGGTGAAACGCTGAAAACCTGCAAATAATTTTCAACGTACTGGTTAATTTGAAAACTCTCCAGCATAATTCTTCGAACAAGCCAGGTACCTGTGCCCACGCATAGAGGAGTATATAGAAACATGGTGGAATCCCAGCTGATGAAGCAAAGGATTCTTAAAGGAATGAGATGACCATGCGGATCCTGTTTAATTCTCTGAAACAGAATCCACACTTTTCACCTGAAAACACATGCCTACTACTTTTCTCTGGGGATAATAAAAACAAACCAGCGATCTGACAGAGGGCCTGAACACCCATCCTGACCGACCCAACAAAACAAAAAAGTACCCTCCAGCTACTAATTATAATGCCAATTTGCAAAATTTCCCTGCATTTTTAAACAATGGAGAAATGATGGTGGGATGATACTTAGAAGAATGGCTTCTTGTCAGTCTCCACTGACAAAAATAGGCAACACCAAGTCAGCTACGCCTCAGCATAGTTATGTCCGTAGCAGCCATATTTGGTTTCAGTAGGCACATACACACGTTATCACAATTATGGTGAAACGCTGGAAACCTGCAAAGGATTGTCAACATACTGGTTAATTGAAAAGCTCTGAGGCATACTTCTTGGAACTAGCCAGTTTCCTGTGCCCACGCATAGACAAGTATATAGAACCATGGTGGATTCCCAGCTCATGAAGCAAAGGATTCTTAAAGGAACGGGATTACCATGCGGATCCTGTTTAATTCTCTGAAACAGATCCGCAGTTTTCACCTGCCATACTAATACCCACTTCTCCTCTCTGGGGATAATAAAAACCAACCGGGGAACTGACAGAGGGCCTGACCAACACATCCACAACGACCCCACAGGAAAAAACAAAACAAAACACCGTAGCCTCCAGCTACTAATTATAAAGCTAACTTGCAAAATTTCCCTGCATTTTAAAACAATGGAAAAATGGTGGTGGGATGATACTTAGAAGAATGGCTTCTTGTCAGTCTCCACTCACAAAAATAGGCAACACCAAGTCAGCTACTCCTCAGCATAGTTATGTCCGTCGCAGCCTTCTAGGGTTTCAGGAGGCACAAACAAAGGTTCTCACAACTATGGTGAAACACTGAACACCTGCAAATAATTTTCAACGTAGTGGTTAATTGAAAAGCTCTGCGGCATACTTCTTGGAACAAGGCAGTTACCTGTTCCACGCAAAGAGGAGTATATAGAACCATGGTGGATTTCCAGCTGATGAAGTAAAGGATTATTAAAGGAACGGGATGACCATGGGGATCATCGTTAATTCTCTGAAACAGAATCTGCCCTTTTCACCTGCCAAACACAGGCCCACTTCTCCTCTCTGGGGATAATAAAAACTAACCAGCGAACTGACAGAGGGCCTGACCCCCCCCATCCACATCGACCACACACACAAAAAAAAAACCGTACCCTCCAGCTACTAATTATAATGCTAACTTGCAAAATTTGCCTGCATTTTAAAACAATGGAAAAATGGTGGTGGGATGATACTTAGAAGAATGGCTTCTTGTCAGTCTCCACTAACAAAAATAGGCAACAGCTAGTCAGCTACTCCTCAGCATAGTTATGTCCGTCCCAGCCTTCTTGGGTTTCAGGAGGCACAAACAAAGGTTCTCACAATTATGGTGAAACGCTGAACATCTGCAAATAATTTTCAACGTAGTGGTTAATTGAAAAGCTCTGCGGCATACTTCTTGGAACAAGGCAGTTACCTGTTCCCACGCAAATAGGAGTATATAGAATCATGGTTGATTTCCAGCTGATGAAGTAAAGGATTATTAAAGGAACGGGATGACCATGGGGATCATCGTTAATTCTCTGAAACAGAAACCGCCCTTTTCACCTGCGAAACACATGCCCACTTCTCCTCTCTGGGGATAATAAAAACTAACCAGCGAACTGACAGAGGGCCTGACCCCCACCATCCACATCGACCACACACACACAAAAAAAAACCGTACCCTTCTGCTACTAATTATAATGCTAACTTGCAAAATTTCCCTGCATTTTAAAACAATGGAAAAATGGTGGTGGGATCATACTTAGAAGAATGGCTTCTTGTCTGTCTCCACTAACAAAAATAGGCAACACCAAGTCAGCGACTCCTCAGCATAGTTATGTCCGTCGCAGCCTTCTTGGGTTTCAGGAGGCACAAACAAAAGTTCTCAGAATTATGGTGAAACGCTGAACACCTGCAAATAATTTTCAACGTACTGGTTAATTGAAAAGCTCTGCGGCATACTTCTTGGAACAAGCCAGTTACCTGTTCCCACGCAAAGAGGAGTATAGAGAACCATGGTGGATTTCCAGCTGAGGAAGTAAAGGATTATTAAAGGAACGGGATGACCATGGGGATCATCGTTAATTCTCTGAAACTGAATCCGCCCTTTTCACCTGCCAAACACATGCCCACTTCTCCTCTCTGGGGATAATAAAAACTACCCAGCGAACTGACAGAGGGCCTGACCCTCCCATCCACATCGACCACACACAAAAAAAAACCGTACCCTCCAGCTACTAATTATAATGCTAACTTGCAAAATTTCCCTGCATTTTAAAACAAAGGAAAAATGGTGGTGGGATGATACTTAGAAGAATGGCTTCTTGTCAGTCTCCACTAACAAAAATAGGCAACACCAAGTCAGCTACTCCTCAGCATAGTTATGTCCGTCGCAGCCTTCTTGGGTTTCAGGAGGGACGTACAAACGTTATCAAAATTATGGTGAAACGCTGAAAACCTGCAAATAATTTTCAACGTACTGGTTAATTTGAAAACTCTCCAGCATAGTTCTTGGAACAAGCCAGGTACCTGTTCCCACGCAAAGAGGTGTATATAGAACCATGGTGGAATCCCAGCTGATGAAGTAAAGGATTCTTAAAGGAATGAGATGACCATGCGGATCCTGTTTAATTCTCTGAAACAGAATCCGCACTTTTCGCCTGCCAAACACATGCCCACTACTCTTCTCTGGGGATAATAAAAACAAACCAGCGATCTGACAGAGGGCCTGAACACCCATCCTGACCGACCCCACAAAACAAAAAAGTACCCTCCAGCTACTAATTATAATGCCAATTTGCAAAATTTCCCTGCATTTTTAAACAATGGAAAAATGGTGGTGGGATGATACTTAGAAGAATTGCTTCTTGTCAGTCTCTACTAACGAAAATAGGCAACACGAAGTCAGCTACGCCTCAGCATAGTTATGTCCGTAGCAGCCATATTTGGTTTCAGTAGGCACATACACACGTTATCACAATTATGGTGAAACGCTGATACCTGCAAAGGATTTTCAACATACTGGTTAATTGAAAAGCTCTGAGGCATACTTCTTGGAACTAGCCAGTTACCTGTTCCCACGCAAAGAGGAGAATATAGAACCATGGTGGATTCCCAGCTCATGAAGCAAAGGATCCTTAAAGTAACGGGATTACCATGTGGATCCTGTTTAATTCTCTGAAACAGATCCGCAGTTTTCACATGCCTTACTAATACCCACTTCTCCCCTCTGGGGATAATAAAAACAAACCAGCGAACTGACAGAGGGCCTGACCAACACATCCACACCCACGCCACAGGAAAATAAAAAAAAAAAAAACACCGTACCCTCCAGCTACTAATTATAATGCCAATTTGCAAAATTTCCCTACATTTTTAAACAATGGAGAAATGATGGTGGGATGATACTTAGAAGAATGGCTTCTTGTCAGTCTCCACTGACAAAAATAGGCAACACCAAGTCAGCTACGCCTCAGCATAGTTATGTCCGTAGCAGCCATATTTGGTTTCAGTAGGCACATACACACGTTATCACAATTATGGTGAAACGCTGGAAACCTGCAAAGGATTGTCAACATACTGGTTAATTGAAAAGCTCTGAGGCATACTTCTTGGAACTAGCCAGTTTCCTGTGCCCACGTATAGACAAGTATATAGAACCATGGTGGATTCCCAGCTCATGAAGCAAAGGATTCTTAAAGGAACGGGATTACCATGCGGATCCTGTTTAATTCTCTGAAACAGATCCGCAGTTTTCACCTGCCATACTAATACCCACTTCTCCTCTCTGGGGATAATAAAAACCAACCGGGGAACTGACAGAGGGCCTGACCAACACATCCACAACGACCCCACAGGAAAAAACAAAACAAAACACCGTAGCCTCCAGCTACTAATTATAAAGCTAACTTGCAAAATTTCCCTGCATTTTAAAACAATGGAAAAATGGTGGTGGGATGATACTTAGAAGAATGGCTTCTTGTCAGTCTCCACTCACAAAAATAGGCAACACCAAGTCAGCTACTCCTCAGCATAGTTATGTCCGTCGCAGCCTTCTAGGGTTTCAGGAGGCACAAACAAAGGTTCTCACAACTATGGTGAAACGCTGAACACCTGCAAATAATTTTCAACGTAGTGGTTAATTGAAAAGCTCTGCGGCATACTTCTTGGAACAAGGCAGTTACCTGTTCCACGCAAAGAGGAGTATATAGAACCATGGTGGATTTCCAGCTGATGAAGTAAAGGATTATTAAAGGAACGGGATGACCATGGGGATCATCGTTAATTCTCTGAAACAGAATCTGCCCTTTTCACCTGCCAAACACAGGCCCACTTCTCCTCTCTGGGGATAATAAAAACTAACCAGCGAACTGACAGAGGGCCTGACCCCCCCCATCCACATCGACCACACACACAAAAAAAAAACCGTACCCTCCAGCTACTAATTATAATGCTAACTTGCAAAATTTGCCTGCATTTTAAAACAATGGAAAAATGGTGGTGGGATGATACTTAGAAGAATGGCTTCTTGTCAGTCTCCACTAACAAAAATAGGCAACACCTAGTCAGCTACTCCTCAGCATAGTTATGTCCGTCCCAGCCTTCTTGGGTTTCAGGAGGCACAAACAAAGGTTCTCACAATTATGGTGAAACGCTGAACATCTGCAAATAATTTTCAACGTAGTGGTTAATTGAAAAGCTCTGCGGCATACTTCTTGGAACAAGGCAGTTACCTGTTCCCACGCAAATAGGAGTATATAGAATCATGGTTGATTTCCAGCTGATGAAGTAAAGGATTATTAAAGGAACGGGATGACCATGGGGATCATCGTTAATTCTCTGAAACAGAAACCGCCCTTTTCACCTGCGAAACACATGCCCACTTCTCCTCTCTGGGGATAATAAAAACTAACCAGCGAACTGACAGAGGGCCTGACCCCCACCATCCACATCGACCACACACACACAAAAAAAAACCGTACCCTTCTGCTACTAATTATAATGCTAACTTGCAAAATTTCCCTGCATTTTAAAACAATGGAAAAATGGTGGTGGGATCATACTTAGAAGAATGGCTTCTTGTCTGTCTCCACTAACAAAAATAGGCAACACCAAGTCAGCGACTCCTCAGCATAGTTATGTCCGTCGCAGCCTTCTTGGGTTTCAGGAGGCACAAACAAAAGTTCTCAGAATTATGGTGAAACGCTGAACACCTGCAAATAATTTTCAACGTACTGGTTAATTGAAAAGCTCTGCGGCATACTTCTTGGAACAAGCCAGTTACCTGTTCCCACGCAAAGAGGAGTATAGAGAACCATGGTGGATTTCCAGCTGAGGAAGTAAAGGATTATTAAAGGAACGGGATGACCATGGGGATCATCGTTAATTCTCTGAAACTGAATCCGCCCTTTTCACCTGCCAAACACATGCCCACTTCTCCTCTCTGGGGATAATAAAAACTACCCAGCGAACTGACAGAGGGCCTGACCCTCCCATCCACATCGACCACACACAAAAAAAAACCGTACCCTCCAGCTACTAATTATAATGCTAACTTGCAAAATTTCCCTGCATTTTAAAACAAAGGAAAAATGGTGGTGGGATGATACTTAGAAGAATGGCTTCTTGTCAGTCTCCACTAACAAAAATAGGCAACACCAAGTCAGCTACTCCTCAGCATAGTTATGTCCGTCGCAGCCTTCTTGGGTTTCAGGAGGGACGTACAAACGTTATCAAAATTATGGTGAAACGCTGAAAACCTGCAAATAATTTTCAACGTACTGGTTAATTTGAAAACTCTCCAGCATAGTTCTTGGAACAAGCCAGGTACCTGTTCCCACGCAAAGAGGTGTATATAGAACCATGGTGGAATCCCAGCTGATGAAGTAAAGGATTCTTAAAGGAATGAGATGACCATGCGGATCCTGTTTAATTCTCTGAAACAGAATCCGCACTTTTCGCCTGCCAAACACATGCCCACTACTCTTCTCTGGGGATAATAAAAACAAACCAGCGATCTGACAGAGGGCCTGAACACCCATCCTGACCGACCCCACAAAACAAAAAAGTACCCTCCAGCTACTAATTATAATGCCAATTTGCAAAATTTCCCTGCATTTTTAAACAATGGAAAAATGGTGGTGGGATGATACTTAGAAGAATTGCTTCTTGTCAGTCTCTATTAACGAAAATAGGCAACACGAAGTCAGCTACGCCTCAGCATAGTTATGTCCGTAGCAGCCATATTTGGTTTCAGTAGGCACATACACACGTTATCACAATTATGGTGAAACGCTGATACCTGCAAAGGATTTTCAACATACTGGTTAATTGAAAAGCTCTGAGGCATACTTCTTGGAACAAGCCAGTTACCTGTTCCCACGCAAAGAGGAGAATATAGAACCATGGTGGATTCCCAGCTCATGAAGCAAAGGATACTTAAAGTAACGGGATTACCATGTGGATCCTGTTTAATTCTCTGAAACAGATCCGCAGTTTTCACATGCCTTACTAATACCCACTTCTCCCCTCTGGGGATAATAAAAACAAACCAGCGAACTGACAGAGGGCCTGACCAACACATCCACACCCACGCCACAGGAAAATAAAAAAAAAAAAACACCGTAGCCTCCAGCTACTAATTATAATGCTAACTTGCAAAATTTTCCTGCATTTTTAAATAATGGAAAAATGGTGGTGAGATGATACTTACAAGAATGGATTCTTGTCAGTCTCCACTAACAAAAATAGGCAAAACCAAGTCAGCTACGCCTCAGCATAGTTATGTCCGTCGCAGCCTTCTTGGGTTTCAGGAGGAACAAACAAACGTTATCACAATTATGGTGAAACGCTGAACACCTGCAAATAATTTTCAATGTACTGGTTAATTGAAAAGCTCTGCGGCATACTTCTTGAAACAAGGCAGTTACCTGTTCCCACGCAAACAGGAGTATATAGAACCATGGTGGATTTCCAGCTGATCCAGTAAAGGATTATTAAAGGAACGGGATGACCATGGGGATCATCGTTAATTCTCTGAAACAGAATCCGCCCTTTTCACCTGCCAAACACATGCCCACTTCTCCTCTCTGGGGATAATAAAAACTAACCAGCGAACTCACAGAGGGCCTGACCCCCACCATCCACATCGACCACACAAAAAAAAAAAAAAAACCGTACCCTCCAGCTACTAATTATAATGCTAACTTGCAAAATTTCCCTGCATTTTAAAACAATGGAAAAATGGTGGTGGGATGATACTTAGAAGAATGGCTTCTTGTCAGTCTCCACTAACAAAAATAGGCAACACCAAGTCAGCTACTCCTCAGCATAGTTATGTCCGTCGCAGCCTTCTTGGGTTTCAGGAGGCACAAACACACGTTATCACAATTATGGTGAAACGCTGAACACCTGCAAATAATTTTCAACGTACTGGTTAATTGAAAAGCTCTGCGGCATACTTCTTGGAACAAGGCAGTTACCTGTTCCCACGCAAACAGGAGTATAGAGAACCATGGTGGATTTCCAGCTGATGAAGTAAAGGATTATTAAAGGAACGGGATGACCATGGGGATCATCGTTAATTCTCTGAAACAGAATCCGCCCTTTTCACCTGCCAAACACATGCCCACTTCTCCTCTCTGGGGATAATAAAAACTAACCAGCGAACTGACAGAGGACCTGACCCCACCCCATCCACATCGACCACACACACACAAAAAAAACTGTACCCTCCAGCTACTAATTATAATGCTAACTTGCAAAATTTCCCTGCATTTTAAAACAATGGAAAAATGGTGGTGGGATCATACTTAGAAGAATGGCTTCTGGTCTGTCTCCACTAACAAAAATAGGCAACACCAAGTCAGCTACTCGTCAGCATAGTTATGTCCGTCACAGCCCTCTTGGGTTTCAGGAGGGACATACAAACGTTATCAAAATTATGGTGAAACGCTGAAAACCTGCAAATAATTTTCAACGTACTGGTTAATTTGAAAACTCTCCGGCATAATTCTTGGAACAAGCCAGGTACCTGTGCCCACGCATAGAGGAGTATATAGAAACATGGTGGAATCCCAGCTGATGAAGCAAAGGATTCTTAAAGGAATGAGATGACCATGCGGATCCTGTTTAATTCTCTGAAACAGAATCCGCACTTTTCACCTGCCAAACACATGCCCACTACTCTTCTCTGGGGATAATAAAAACAAACCAGCGATCTGACAGAGGGCCTGAACACCCATCCTGACCGACCCCACAAAACAAAAAAGTGCCCTCCAGCTACTAATTATAATGCCAATTTGCAAAATTTCCCTGTATTTTTAAACAATGGAGAAATGATGGTGGGATGATACTTAGAAGAATGGCTTCTTGTCAGTCTCCACTGACAAAAATAGGTAACACGAAGTCAGCTACGCCTCAGCATAGTTATGTCCGTAGCAGCCATATTTGGTTTCAGTAGGCACATACACACGTTATCACAATTATGGTGAAACGCTGAAAACCTGCAAAGGATTGTCAACATACTGGTTAATTGAAAAGCTCTGAGGCATACTTCTTGGAACTAGCCAGTTTCCTGTGCCCACGCATAGACAAGTATATAGAACCATGGTGGATTCCCAGCTCATGAAGCAAAGGATTCTTAAAGGAACGGGATTACCATGTGGATCCTGTTTAATTCTCTGAAACAGATCCACAGTTTTCACCTGCCATACTAATACCCACTTCTCCTCTCTGGGGATAATAAAAACCAACCGGGGAACTGACAGAGGGCCTGACTAACACATCCACACCGACCCCACAGGAAAAAAAAAAAAAAAACACCGTAGCCTCCAGCTACTAATTATAATGCTAACTTGCAAAATTTCCCTGCATTTTAAAACAATGGAAAAATGGTGGTGGGATGATACTTAGAAGAATGGCTTCTTGTCAGTCTCCACTAACAAAAATAGGCAACACCAAGTCAGCTACTCCTCAGCATAGTTATGTCCGTCGCAACCTTCTAGGGTTTCAGGAGGCACAAACAAAGGTTGTCACAGCTATGGTGAAACGCTGAACACCTGCAAATAATTTTGAACGTAGTGGTTAATTGAAAAGCTCTGTGGCATACTTCTTGGAACAAGGCAGTTACCTGTTCCACGCAAAGAGGAGTATAGAGAACCATGGTGAATTTTCAGCTGATGAAGTAAAGGATTATTAAAGGAACGGGATGACCATGGGGATCATCGTTAATTCTCTGAAACAGAATCCGCCCTTTTCACCTGCCAAACACATGCCCACTTCTCCTCTCTGGGGATAATAAAAACTAACCAGCGAACTGACAGAGGGCCTGACCCCCCCCCATCCACATCGACCACACAAAAAAAAAAACCGTACCCTCCAGCTACTAATTATAATGCTAAATTGCAAAATTTCCCTGCATTTTAAAACAATGGAAAAATGGTGGTGGGATCATACTTAGAAGAATGGCTTCTTGTCTGTCTCCACTAACAAAAATAGGCAACACCAAGTCAGCTACTCCTCAGCATAGTTATGTCCGTCGCAGCTTTCTTGGGATTCAGGAGGCACAAACACACGTTATCACAATTTTGGTGAAACGCTGAACACCTGCAAATAATTTTCAACGTACTGGTTAATTTGAAAACTCTCCAGCATACTTCTTGGTACAAGCCAGGTACCTGTGCCCACGCAAAGAGGAGTATATAGAAACATGGTGGAATCCCAGCTGATGAAGCAAAGGTTTCTTAAAGGAATGAGATGACCATGCGGATCCTGTTTAATTCTCTGAAACAGAATCCGCACTTTTCACCTGCCAAACACATGCCCACTACTCTTCTCTGGGGATAATAAAAACAAATCAGCGATCTGACAGAGGGCCTGAACACCCATCCTGACCGACCCCACAAAACACAAAAGTACCCTCCAGCTACTAATTATAATGCCAGTTTGCAAAATTTTCCTGCATTTTTAAACAATGAAGTAATGATGGTGGGATGATACTTAGAAGAATGGCTTCTTGTCAGTCTCCACTGACAAAAATAGACAACACCAAGTCAGCTACGCCTCAGCATAGTTATGTCCGTAGCAGCCATATTTGGTTTCAATAGGCACATACACACGTTATCACAATTATGGTGAAACGCTGAAAACCTGCAAAGGATTGTCAACATACTGGTTAATTGAAAAGCTCTGAGGCATACTTCTTGGAACAAGCCAGTTTCCTGTGCCCACGCATAGAGAAGTATATAGAACCATGGTGGATTCCCAGCTCATGAAGCAAAGGATCCTTAAAGGAACGGGATTACCATGCGGATCCTGTTTAATTCTCTGAAACAGATCCGCAGTTTTCACATGCCTTACTAATACCCACTTCTCCCCTCTGGGGATAATAAAAACAAACCAGCGAACTGACAGAGGGCCTGACCAACACATCCACACCCACGCCACAGGAAAATAAAAAAAAAAAAAACACCGTACCCTCCAGCTACTAATTATAATGCCAATTTGCAAAATTTCCCTACATTTTTAAACAATGGAGAAATGATGGTGGGATGATACTTAGAAGAATGGCTTCTTGTCAGTCTCCACTGACAAAAATAGGCAACACCAAGTCAGCTACGCCTCAGCATAGTTATGTCCGTAGCAGCCATATTTGGTTTCAGTAGGCACATACACACGTTATCACAATTATGGTGAAACGCTGGAAACCTGCAAAGGATTGTCAACATACTGGTTAATTGAAAAGCTCTGAGGCATACTTCTTGGAACTAGCCAGTTTCCTGTGCCCACGTATAGACAAGTATATAGAACCATGGTGGATTCCCAGCTCATGAAGCAAAGGATTCTTAAAGGAACGGGATTACCATGCGGATCCTGTTTAATTCTCTGAAACAGATCCGCAGTTTTCACCTGCCATACTAATACCCACTTCTCCTCTCTGGGGATAATAAAAACCAACCGGGGAACTGACAGAGGGCCTGACCAACACATCCACAACGACCCCACAGGAAAAAACAAAACAAAACACCGTAGCCTCCAGCTACTAATTATAAAGCTAACTTGCAAAATTTCCCTGCATTTTAAAACAATGGAAAAATGGTGGTGGGATGATACTTAGAAGAATGGCTTCTTGTCAGTCTCCACTCACAAAAATAGGCAACACCAAGTCAGCTACTCCTCAGCATAGTTATGTCCGTCGCAGCCTTCTAGGGTTTCAGGAGGCACAAACAAAGGTTCTCACAACTATGGTGAAACGCTGAACACCTGCAAATAATTTTCAACGTAGTGGTTAATTGAAAAGCTCTGCGGCATACTTCTTGGAACAAGGCAGTTACCTGTTCCACGCAAAGAGGAGTATATAGAACCATGGTGGATTTCCAGCTGATGAAGTAAAGGATTATTAAAGGAACGGGATGACCATGGGGATCATCGTTAATTCTCTGAAACAGAATCTGCCCTTTTCACCTGCCAAACACAGGCCCACTTCTCCTCTCTGGGGATAATAAAAACTAACCAGCGAACTGACAGAGGGCCTGACCCCCCCCATCCACATCGACCACACACACAAAAAAAAAACCGTACCCTCCAGCTACTAATTATAATGCTAACTTGCAAAATTTGCCTGCATTTTAAAACAATGGAAAAATGGTGGTGGGATGATACTTAGAAGAATGGCTTCTTGTCAGTCTCCACTAACAAAAATAGGCAACACCTAGTCAGCTACTCCTCAGCATAGTTATGTCCGTCCCAGCCTTCTTGGGTTTCAGGAGGCACAAACAAAGGTTCTCACAATTATGGTGAAACGCTGAACATCTGCAAATAATTTTCAACGTAGTGGTTAATTGAAAAGCTCTGCGGCATACTTCTTGGAACAAGGCAGTTACCTGTTCCCACGCAAATAGGAGTATATAGAATCATGGTTGATTTCCAGCTGATGAAGTAAAGGATTATTAAAGGAACGGGATGACCATGGGGATCATCGTTAATTCTCTGAAACAGAAACCGCCCTTTTCACCTGCGAAACACATGCCCACTTCTCCTCTCTGGGGATAATAAAAACTAACCAGCGAACTGACAGAGGGCCTGACCCCCACCATCCACATCGACCACACACACACAAAAAAAAACCGTACCCTTCTGCTACTAATTATAATGCTAACTTGCAAAATTTCCCTGCATTTTAAAACAATGGAAAAATGGTGGTGGGATCATACTTAGAAGAATGGCTTCTTGTCTGTCTCCACTAACAAAAATAGGCAACACCAAGTCAGCGACTCCTCAGCATAGTTATGTCCGTCGCAGCCTTCTTGGGTTTCAGGAGGCACAAACAAAAGTTCTCAGAATTATGGTGAAACGCTGAACACCTGCAAATAATTTTCAACGTACTGGTTAATTGAAAAGCTCTGCGGCATACTTCTTGGAACAAGCCAGTTACCTGTTCCCACGCAAAGAGGAGTATAGAGAACCATGGTGGATTTCCAGCTGAGGAAGTAAAGGATTATTAAAGGAACGGGATGACCATGGGGATCATCGTTAATTCTCTGAAACTGAATCCGCCCTTTTCACCTGCCAAACACATGCCCACTTCTCCTCTCTGGGGATAATAAAAACTACCCAGCGAACTGACAGAGGGCCTGACCCTCCCATCCACATCGACCACACACAAAAAAAAACCGTACCCTCCAGCTACTAATTATAATGCTAACTTGCAAAATTTCCCTGCATTTTAAAACAAAGGAAAAATGGTGGTGGGATGATACTTAGAAGAATGGCTTCTTGTCAGTCTCCACTAACAAAAATAGGCAACACCAAGTCAGCTACTCCTCAGCATAGTTATGTCCGTCGCAGCCTTCTTGGGTTTCAGGAGGGACGTACAAACGTTATCAAAATTATGGTGAAACGCTGAAAACCTGCAAATAATTTTCAACGTACTGGTTAATTTGAAAACTCTCCAGCATAGTTCTTGGAACAAGCCAGGTACCTGTTCCCACGCAAAGAGGTGTATATAGAACCATGGTGGAATCCCAGCTGATGAAGTAAAGGATTCTTAAAGGAATGAGATGACCATGCGGATCCTGTTTAATTCTCTGAAACAGAATCCGCACTTTTCGCCTGCCAAACACATGCCCACTACTCTTCTCTGGGGATAATAAAAACAAACCAGCGATCTGACAGAGGGCCTGAACACCCATCCTGACCGACCCCACAAAACAAAAAAGTACCCTCCAGCTACTAATTATAATGCCAATTTGCAAAATTTCCCTGCATTTTTAAACAATGGAAAAATGGTGGTGGGATGATACTTAGAAGAATTGCTTCTTGTCAGTCTCTATTAACGAAAATAGGCAACACGAAGTCAGCTACGCCTCAGCATAGTTATGTCCGTAGCAGCCATATTTGGTTTCAGTAGGCACATACACACGTTATCACAATTATGGTGAAACGCTGATACCTGCAAAGGATTTTCAACATACTGGTTAATTGAAAAGCTCTGAGGCATACTTCTTGGAACAAGCCAGTTACCTGTTCCCACGCAAAGAGGAGAATATAGAACCATGGTGGATTCCCAGCTCATGAAGCAAAGGATACTTAAAGTAACGGGATTACCATGTGGATCCTGTTTAATTCTCTGAAACAGATCCGCAGTTTTCACATGCCTTACTAATACCCACTTCTCCCCTCTGGGGATAATAAAAACAAACCAGCGAACTGACAGAGGGCCTGACCAACACATCCACACCCACGCCACAGGAAAATAAAAAAAAAAAAACACCGTAGCCTCCAGCTACTAATTATAATGCTAACTTGCAAAATTTTCCTGCATTTTTAAATAATGGAAAAATGGTGGTGAGATGATACTTACAAGAATGGATTCTTGTCAGTCTCCACTAACAAAAATAGGCAAAACCAAGTCAGCTACGCCTCAGCATAGTTATGTCCGTCGCAGCCTTCTTGGGTTTCAGGAGGAACAAACAAACGTTATCACAATTATGGTGAAACGCTGAACACCTGCAAATAATTTTCAATGTACTGGTTAATTGAAAAGCTCTGCGGCATACTTCTTGAAACAAGGCAGTTACCTGTTCCCACGCAAACAGGAGTATATAGAACCATGGTGGATTTCCAGCTGATCCAGTAAAGGATTATTAAAGGAACGGGATGACCATGGGGATCATCGTTAATTCTCTGAAACAGAATCCGCCCTTTTCACCTGCCAAACACATGCCCACTTCTCCTCTCTGGGGATAATAAAAACTAACCAGCGAACTCACAGAGGGCCTGACCCCCACCATCCACATCGACCACACAAAAAAAAAAAAAAAACCGTACCCTCCAGCTACTAATTATAATGCTAACTTGCAAAATTTCCCTGCATTTTAAAACAATGGAAAAATGGTGGTGGGATGATACTTAGAAGAATGGCTTCTTGTCAGTCTCCACTAACAAAAATAGGCAACACCAAGTCAGCTACTCCTCAGCATAGTTATGTCCGTCGCAGCCTTCTTGGGTTTCAGGAGGCACAAACACACGTTATCACAATTATGGTGAAACGCTGAACACCTGCAAATAATTTTCAACGTACTGGTTAATTGAAAAGCTCTGCGGCATACTTCTTGGAACAAGGCAGTTACCTGTTCCCACGCAAACAGGAGTATAGAGAACCATGGTGGATTTCCAGCTGATGAAGTAAAGGATTATTAAAGGAACGGGATGACCATGGGGATCATCGTTAATTCTCTGAAACAGAATCCGCCCTTTTCACCTGCCAAACACATGCCCACTTCTCCTCTCTGGGGATAATAAAAACTAACCAGCGAACTGACAGAGGACCTGACCCCACCCCATCCACATCGACCACACACACACAAAAAAAACTGTACCCTCCAGCTACTAATTATAATGCTAACTTGCAAAATTTCCCTGCATTTTAAAACAATGGAAAAATGGTGGTGGGATCATACTTAGAAGAATGGCTTCTGGTCTGTCTCCACTAACAAAAATAGGCAACACCAAGTCAGCTACTCGTCAGCATAGTTATGTCCGTCACAGCCCTCTTGGGTTTCAGGAGGGACATACAAACGTTATCAAAATTATGGTGAAACGCTGAAAACCTGCAAATAATTTTCAACGTACTGGTTAATTTGAAAACTCTCCGGCATAATTCTTGGAACAAGCCAGGTACCTGTGCCCACGCATAGAGGAGTATATAGAAACATGGTGGAATCCCAGCTGATGAAGCAAAGGATTCTTAAAGGAATGAGATGACCATGCGGATCCTGTTTAATTCTCTGAAACAGAATCCGCACTTTTCACCTGCCAAACACATGCCCACTACTCTTCTCTGGGGATAATAAAAACAAACCAGCGATCTGACAGAGGGCCTGAACACCCATCCTGACCGACCCCACAAAACAAAAAAGTGCCCTCCAGCTACTAATTATAATGCCAATTTGCAAAATTTCCCTGTATTTTTAAACAATGGAGAAATGATGGTGGGATGATACTTAGAAGAATGGCTTCTTGTCAGTCTCCACTGACAAAAATAGGTAACACGAAGTCAGCTACGCCTCAGCATAGTTATGTCCGTAGCAGCCATATTTGGTTTCAGTAGGCACATACACACGTTATCACAATTATGGTGAAACGCTGAAAACCTGCAAAGGATTGTCAACATACTGGTTAATTGAAAAGCTCTGAGGCATACTTCTTGGAACTAGCCAGTTTCCTGTGCCCACGCATAGACAAGTATATAGAACCATGGTGGATTCCCAGCTCATGAAGCAAAGGATTCTTAAAGGAACGGGATTACCATGTGGATCCTGTTTAATTCTCTGAAACAGATCCACAGTTTTCACCTGCCATACTAATACCCACTTCTCCTCTCTGGGGATAATAAAAACCAACCGGGGAACTGACAGAGGGCCTGACTAACACATCCACACCGACCCCACAGGAAAAAAAAAAAAAAAACACCGTAGCCTCCAGCTACTAATTATAATGCTAACTTGCAAAATTTCCCTGCATTTTAAAACAATGGAAAAATGGTGGTGGGATGATACTTAGAAGAATGGCTTCTTGTCAGTCTCCACTAACAAAAATAGGCAACACCAAGTCAGCTACTCCTCAGCATAGTTATGTCCGTCGCAACCTTCTAGGGTTTCAGGAGGCACAAACAAAGGTTGTCACAGCTATGGTGAAACGCTGAACACCTGCAAATAATTTTGAACGTAGTGGTTAATTGAAAAGCTCTGTGGCATACTTCTTGGAACAAGGCAGTTACCTGTTCCACGCAAAGAGGAGTATAGAGAACCATGGTGAATTTTCAGCTGATGAAGTAAAGGATTATTAAAGGAACGGGATGACCATGGGGATCATCGTTAATTCTCTGAAACAGAATCCGCCCTTTTCACCTGCCAAACACATGCCCACTTCTCCTCTCTGGGGATAATAAAAACTAACCAGCGAACTGACAGAGGGCCTGACCCCCCCCCATCCACATCGACCACACAAAAAAAAAAACCGTACCCTCCAGCTACTAATTATAATGCTAAATTGCAAAATTTCCCTGCATTTTAAAACAATGGAAAAATGGTGGTGGGATCATACTTAGAAGAATGGCTTCTTGTCTGTCTCCACTAACAAAAATAGGCAACACCAAGTCAGCTACTCCTCAGCATAGTTATGTCCGTCGCAGCTTTCTTGGGATTCAGGAGGCACAAACACACGTTATCACAATTTTGGTGAAACGCTGAACACCTGCAAATAATTTTCAACGTACTGGTTAATTTGAAAACTCTCCAGCATACTTCTTGGTACAAGCCAGGTACCTGTGCCCACGCAAAGAGGAGTATATAGAAACATGGTGGAATCCCAGCTGATGAAGCAAAGGTTTCTTAAAGGAATGAGATGACCATGCGGATCCTGTTTAATTCTCTGAAACAGAATCCGCACTTTTCACCTGCCAAACACATGCCCACTACTCTTCTCTGGGGATAATAAAAACAAATCAGCGATCTGACAGAGGGCCTGAACACCCATCCTGACCGACCCCACAAAACACAAAAGTACCCTCCAGCTACTAATTATAATGCCAGTTTGCAAAATTTTCCTGCATTTTTAAACAATGAAGTAATGATGGTGGGATGATACTTAGAAGAATGGCTTCTTGTCAGTCTCCACTGACAAAAATAGACAACACCAAGTCAGCTACGCCTCAGCATAGTTATGTCCGTAGCAGCCATATTTGGTTTCAATAGGCACATACACACGTTATCACAATTATGGTGAAACGCTGAAAACCTGCAAAGGATTGTCAACATACTGGTTAATTGAAAAGCTCTGAGGCATACTTCTTGGAACAAGCCAGTTTCCTGTGCCCACGCATAGAGAAGTATATAGAACCATGGTGGATTCCCAGCTCATGAAGCAAAGGATTCTTAAAGGAACGGGATTACCATGCGGATCCTGTTTAATTCTCTGAAACAGATCCGCAGTTTTCACTTGCCATACTAATACCCACTTCTCCTCTCTGGGGATAATAAAAACAAACCAGCGAACTGACAGAGGGCCTGACCAACACATCCACACCGACCCCACAG
Source organism: Eulemur rufifrons (assembly GCF_041146395.1). Classification (NCBI taxonomy): domain Eukaryota; kingdom Metazoa; phylum Chordata; class Mammalia; order Primates; family Lemuridae; genus Eulemur; species Eulemur rufifrons. The sequence goes on from NW_027182813.1 coordinate 2,922,957, forward strand.
GAAAAAAAAAAAAAAAAAAAAAGTAGCCTGCAGCTAGTAATTATAATGCTAACTTGCAAAATTTCCCTGCATTTTAAAACAATGGAAAAATGGTGGTGGGAAGATACTTAGAAGAATGGCTTCTTGTCAGTCTCCACTAACAAAAATAGGCAACACCAAGTCAGCTACTCCTCAGCATAGTTATGTCCGTCGCAACCTTCTAGGGTTTCAGGAGGCACAAACAAAGGTTGTCACAGCTATGGTGAAACGCTGAACACCTGCAAATAATTTTGAACGTAGTGGTTAATTGAAAAGCTCTGTGGCATACTTCTTGGAACAAGGCAGTTACCTGTTCCACGCAAAGAGGAGTATAGAGAACCATGGTGAATTTTCAGCTGATGAAGTAAAGGATTATTAAAGGAACGGGATGACCATGGGGATCATCGTTAATTCTCTGAAACAGAATCCGCCCTTTTCACCTGCCAAACACATGCCCACTTCTCCTCTCTGGGGATAATAAAAACTAACCAGCGAACTGACAGAGGGCCTGACCCCCCCCCATCCACATCGACCACACAAAAAAAAAAACCGTACCCTCCAGCTACTAATTATAATGCTAAATTGCAAAATTTCCCTGCATTTTAAAACAATGGAAAAATGGTGGTGGGATCATACTTAGAAGAATGGCTTCTTGTCTGTCTCCACTAACAAAAATAGGCAACACCAAGTCAGCTACTCCTCAGCATAGTTATGTCCGTCGCAGCTTTCTTGGGATTCAGGAGGCACAAACACACGTTATCACAATTTTGGTGAAACGCTGAACACCTGCAAATAATTTTCAACGTACTGGTTAATTTGAAAACTCTCCAGCATACTTCTTGGTACAAGCCAGGTACCTGTGCCCACGCAAAGAGGAGTATATAGAAACATGGTGGAATCCCAGCTGATGAAGCAAAGGTTTCTTAAAGGAATGAGATGACCATGCGGATCCTGTTTAATTCTCTGAAACAGAATCCGCACTTTTCACCTGCCAAACACATGCCCACTACTCTTCTCTGGGGATAATAAAAACAAATCAGCGATCTGACAGAGGGCCTGAACACCCATCCTGACCGACCCCACAAAACACAAAAGTACCCTCCAGCTACTAATTATAATGCCAGTTTGCAAAATTTTCCTGCATTTTTAAACAATGAAGTAATGATGGTGGGATGATACTTAGAAGAATGGCTTCTTGTCAGTCTCCACTGACAAAAATAGACAACACCAAGTCAGCTACGCCTCAGCATAGTTATGTCCGTAGCAGCCATATTTGGTTTCAATAGGCACATACACACGTTATCACAATTATGGTGAAACGCTGAAAACCTGCAAAGGATTGTCAACATACTGGTTAATTGAAAAGCTCTGAGGCATACTTCTTGGAACAAGCCAGTTTCCTGTGCCCACGCATAGAGAAGTATATAGAACCATGGTGGATTCCCAGCTCATGAAGCAAAGGATTCTTAAAGGAACGGGATTACCATGCGGATCCTGTTTAATTCTCTGAAACAGATCCGCAGTTTTCACTTGCCATACTAATACCCACTTCTCCTCTCTGGGGATAATAAAAACAAACCAGCGAACTGACAGAGGGCCTGACCAACACATCCACACCGACCCCACAGGAAAAAAAAAAAAAAAAAAAAAAAGTAGCCTGCAGCTAGTAATTATAATGCTAACTTGCAAAATTTCCCTGCATTTTAAAACAATGGAAAAATGGTGGTGGGAAGATACTTAGAAGAATGGCTTCTTGTCAGTCTCCACTAACAAAAATAGGCAACACCAAGTCAGCTACTCCTCAGCATAGTTATGTCCGTCGCAGCCTTCTTGGGTTTCAGGAGGCACAAAAACACGTTATCAAAATTATGGTGAAACGCTGAACACCTGCAAATAATTTTCAACGTACTGGTTAATTGAAAAGCTCTGCGGCATACTTCTTGGAACAAGGCAGTTACTTGTTCCCACGCAAAGAGGAGTAGAGAGAACCATGGTGGATTTCCAGCTGATGAAGTAAAGGATTATTAAAGGAACGGGATGACCATGGGGATCATCGTTAATTCTCTGAAACAGAATCCGCCCTTTTCACCTGCCAAACACATGCCCACTTCTCCTCTCTGGGGATAATAAAAACTAACCAGCGAACTGACAGAGGACCTGACCCCACCATCCACATCGACCACACACAAAATAACAACCGTACCCTCCAGCTACTAATTATAATGCTAACTTGCAAAATTTCCCTGCATTTTAAAACAATGGAAAAATGGTGGTGGGATGATACTTAGAAGAATGGCTTCTTGTCAGTCTCCACTAACAAAAATAGGCAACACCAAGTAAGCTACTCCTCAGCATAGTTATGTCTGTCGCAGCCTTCTTGGGTTTCAGGAGGGACGTACAAACGTTATCAAAATTATGGTGAAACGCTGAAAACCTGCAAATAATTTTCAACGTACTGGTTAATTTGAAAACTCTCCAGCATAATTCTTGGAACAACCCAGGTGCCTGTTCCCACGCAAAGAGGTCTATATAGAACGATGGTGGAATCCCAGTTGATGAAGTAAAGGATTCTTAAAGGAATGAGATGACCATGCAGATCCTGTTTAATTCTCTGAAACAGAATCCGCACTTTTCACCTGCCAAACACATGCCCACTACTCTTCTCTGGGGATAATAAAAACAAACCAGCGATCTGACAGAGGGCCTGAACACCCATCCTGACCGACCCCACAAAACAAAAAAGTACCCTCCAGCTACTAATTATAATGCCAATTTGCAAAATTTCCCTGCATTTTTAAACAATGGAGAAATGATGGTGGGATGATACTTAGAAGAATGGTTTCTTGTCAGTCTCCACTGACAAAAATAGGCAACACCACGTCAGCTACGCCTCAGCATAGTTATGTCCGTAGCAGCCATATTTGGTTTCAGTAGGCACATACACACGTTATCACAATTATGGTGAAACGCTGAAAACCTGCAAAGGATTGTCAACATACTGGTTAATTGAAAACCTCTGAGGCATACTTCTTGGAACTAGCCAGTTTCCTGTGCCCACGCATAGACAAGTATATAGAACCATGGTGGATTCCCAGCTCATGAAGCAAAGGATTCTTAAAGGAACGGGGTTACCATGCGGATCCTGTTTAATTCTCTGAAACAGATCCGCAGTTTTCACCTGCCATACTAATACCCACTTCTCCTCTCTGGGGATAATAAAAACAAACCAGCGAACTGACAGAGGGCCTGAGCAACACATCCACACTGACCCCACAGGAAAAAAAAAAAAAAAACACCGTAGCATCCAGCTACTAATTATAATGCTAACTTGCAAAATTTTCCTGCATTTTTAAACAATGGAAAAATGATGGTGAGACGATACTTACAAGAATGGATTCTTGTCAGTCTCCACTAACAAAAATAGGCAAAACCAAGTCAGCTACGCCTCAGCATAGTTATGTGCGTCGCAGCCTTCTTGGGTTCCAGCAGGCACAAACAAACGTTATCACAATTATGGTGAAACGCTGAACACCTGCAAATAATTTTCAACGTACTGGTTAATTGAAAAGCTCTGCGGCATACTTCTTGGAACAAGCCAGTTACCTGTTCCCACGCAAAGAGGAGTATATAGAACCATGGTGGATTTCCAGCTGATGAAGTAAAGGATTATTAAAGGAACGGGATGACCATGGGGATCATCGTTAATGCTCTGAAACAGAATCCGCCGTTTTCACCTGCCAAACACATGCCCACTTCTCCTCTCTGGGGATAATAAAAACAAACCAGCGAACTCACAGAGGGCCTGACCCCCCCATCCACATCGACCACACACACACAAAAAAAATCGTACCCTCCAGCTACTAATTATAATGCTAACTTGCAAAATTTCCCAGCATTTTAAAACATTGGAAAAATGGTGGTGGGATGATACTTAGAAGAATGGCTTCTTGTCAGTCTCCACTAACAAAAATAGGCAACACCAAGTCAGCTACTCCTCAGCATAGTTATGTCCGTCGCAGTCTTCTTGGGTTTCAGGAGGCACAAAGAATGGTTCTCACAATTATGGTGAAACGCTGAACATCTGCAAATAATTGTCAACGTAGTGGTTAATTGAAAAGCTCTGCGGCATACTTCTTGGAACAAGGCAGTTACCTGTTCCCACGCAAAGAGGAGTATATAGAACCATGGTGGATTTCCAGCTGATGAAGAAAAGGATTATTAAAGGAACGGGATGACCATGGGGATCATCGTTAATTCTCTGAAACAGAATCCGCCCTTTTCACCTGCCAAACACATGCCCACTTCTCCTCTCTGGGGATAATAAAAACTAACCAGCGAACTGACGGAGGACCTGATCCCCCCATCCACATCGACCACACTCACAAAAAAATAAACCGTACCCTCCAGCTACTAATTATAATGCTAACTTGCAAAATTTCCTTGCATTTTAAAACAATGGAAAAATGGTGGTGGGATGATACTTAGAAGAATAGCTTCTTGACTGTCTCCACTAACAAAAATAGGCAACACCAAGTCAGCTACTCCTCAGCATAGTTATGTCCGTCGCAGCCTTCTTGGGTTTCAGGAGGGACATACAAACGTTATCAAAATTATGGTGAAACGCTGAAAACCTGCAAATAACTTTCAACGTACTGCTTAACTTGAAAACTCTCCATCATACTTCTTGGAACAAGCCAGGTACCTGTCCCCACGCATAGAGGAGTATATAGAAACATGGTGGAATCCCAGCTGATGAAGCAAAGGATTCTTAAAGGAATGAGATGACCATGCGGATCCTGTTTAATTCTCTGAAACAGAATCCGCACTTTTCACCTGCCAAACACATGCCCACTACTCTTCTCTGGGGATAATAAAAACAAACCAGCGATCTGACAGAGGGCCTGAACACCCATCCTGACCGACCCCACAAAACAAAAAAGTACCCTCCAGCTACTAATTATAATGTCAATTTGCAAAATTTCCCTGCATTTTTAAACAATGGAGAAATGATGGTGGGATGATACTTAGAAGAATGGCTTCTTGTCAGTCTCCACTGACAAAAATAGGCAACACCAAGTCAGCTACGCCACAGCATAGTTATGTCCGTAGCAGCCATATTTGGTTTCAGTAGGCACATACACACGTTATCACAATTATGGTGAAACGCTGAAAACTTGCAAAGGATTGTCAACATACTGGTTAATTGAAAAGCTCTGAGGCATACTTCTTGGAACAAGCCAGTTACCTGTTCCCACGCAAAGGGGAGTATATAGAACCATGGTGGATTCCCAGCTCATGAAGCAAAGGATTCTTAAAGGAACGGGATTACCATGCGGATCCTGTTTAATTCTCTGAAACAGATCCGCAGTTTTCACCTGCCATACTAATACCCACTTTTCCTCTCTGGGGATAATAAAAACAAACCAGAGAACTGACAGAGGGCCTGACCAACACATCCAGACCGACCCCACAGGAAAAAAAAAAAAAAACACCGTAGCCTCCAGCTACTAATTATAATGCTAACTTGCAAAATTTTCCTGCATTTTTAAACAATGGAAAAATGATGGTGAGATGATACTTACAAGAATGGATTCTTGTCAGTCTCCACTAACAAAAATAGGCAAAACCAAGTCAGCTACGACTCAGCATAGTTATGTCTGTCGCAGCCTTCTTGGGTTTCAGCAGGCACAAACAAACCTTATCACAATTATGGTGAAACGCTGAACACCTGCAAATAATTTTCAACGTACTGGTTAATTGAAAAGCTCTGCGGCATACTTCTTGGAACAAGGCAGTTACCTGTTCCCACGCAAAGAGGAGTATAGAGAACCATGGTGGATTTCCAGCTGAAGAAGTAAAGGATTGTTAAAGGAACGGGATGACCATGGGGATCATCGTTAATTCTCTGAAACAGAATCCGCCCTTTTCACCTGCCAAACACATGCCCACTTCTCCTCTCTAGGGATAATAAAAACTAACCAGCGAACTGACAGAGGGCCTGACCCCCCCCATCCACATCGACCACCCACAAAAAAAAAACCGTACCCTCCAGCTACTAATTATAATGCTAACTTCCAAAATTTCCCTGCATTTTAAAACAATGGAAAAATTGTGGTGGGATCATACTTAGAAGAATGGCTTCTTGTCTGTCTCCACTAACAAAAATAGGCAACACCAAGTAAGCTCCTCCTCAGCATAGTTATGTGCGTTGCAGCCTTCTTGGGTTTCTGGAGGGACATACACACGTTATCACAATTATGGTGAAACGCTGAAAACCTGCAAAGGATTTTCAACATATTGGTTAATTGAAAAGCTCTGAGGCATACTTCTTGGAACAAGGCAGTTACCTGTTCCCACGCAAAGAGGAGTATATAGAACCATGGTGGATTCCCAGCTCATGAATCAATGGATTCTTAAAGGAACGGGATTACCATGTGGATCCTGTTAAATTCTCTGAAACACATCCGCAGTTTTCACCTGCGATACTAATACCCACTTCTCCTCTCTGGGGATAATAAAAACCAACCGAGGAACTGACAGAGGGCCTGACCAACACATCCACACCGACCCCACAGGAAAAAAAAAAAAAAAAAACACCGTAGCCTCCAGCTACTAATTATAATGCTAACTTGCAAAATTTTCCTGCATTTTTAAACAATGGAAAAATGATGGTGAGATGATACTTAGAAGAATGGATTCTTGTCAGTCTCCACTAACAAAAATAGGCAAAACCAAGTCAGCTACGCCTCAGCATAGTTATGTCCGTCGCAGCCTTCTTGGGTTTCAGGAGGCACAAACACACGTTATCACAATTATGGTGAAACGCTGAACACCTGCAAATAATTTTCAACGTAGTGGTTAATGGAAAAGCTCTGCGGCATACTTCTTGGAACAAGGCAGTTACCTGTTCCCACGCAAAGAGGAGTATAGAGAACCATGGTGGATTTCCAGCTGATGAAGTAAAGGATTATTAAAGGAACGGGATGACCATGGGGATCATCGTTAATTCTCTGAAACAGAATCCGCCCTTTTCACCTGCCAAACACATGCCCACTTCTCCTCTCTGGGGATAATATAGACTAACCAGCGAACTGACAGAGGGCCTGACCCTCCCCAATCCACATCGACCACACACACAAAAAAAACCGTACCCTCCAGCTACTAATTATAATGCTAACTTGCAAAATTTCCCTGCATTTTAAAACAATGGAAAAATGATGGTGGGATGATACTTAGAAGAATGGCTTCTTGTCAGTCTCCACTAACAAAAATAGGCAACACCAAGTCAGCTACTCCTCAGCATAGTTATGTCCGTCGCAGCCTTCTTGGGTTTCAGGAGGGACATACAAACGTTATCAAAATTATGGTGAAACGCTGAATACCTGCAAATAATTTTCAACGTACTGGTTAATTTGAAAACTCTCCAGCATACTTCTTGGAACAAGCCAGGTACCTGTGCCCACGCATAGAGGAGTATATAGAAACATGGTGGAATCCCAGCTGATGAAGCAAAGGATTCTTAAAGGAATGAGATGACCATGCAGATCCTGTTTAATTCTCTGAAACAGAATCCGCACTTTTCACCTGCCAAACACATGCCCTCTACTCTTCTCTGGGGATAATAAAAACAAACCAGCGATCTGACAGAGGGCCTGAACACCCATCCTGACCGACCCCACAAAACAAAAAAGTACCCTCCAGCTACTAATTATAATGCCAATTTGCAAAATTTCCCTGCATTTTTAAACAATGGAGAAATGATGGTGGGATGATACTTAGAAGAATGGCTTCTTGTCAGTCTCCACTGACAAAAATAGACAAAACCAAGTCAGCTACGCCTCAGCATAGTTATGTCTGTAGCAGCCATATTTGGTTTCAGTAGGCACATACACACGTTATCACAATTATGGTGAAACGCTGAAAACCTGCAAAGGATTTTCAACATACTGGTTAATAGAAAAGCTCTGAGGCATACTTCTTGGAACAAGCCAGTTACCTGTTCCCTCGCAAAGAGGAGTATAGAGAACCATGGTGGTTTCCCAGCTCATGAAGCAAAGGATTCTTAAAGGAACGGGATTACCATGCGGATCCTGTTTAATTCTCTGAAACAGATCCGCAGTATTCACCGGCCATACTACTACCCACTTCTCCTCTCTGGGGATAATAAGAACAAACCAGCGAACTGACAGAGGGCCTGACCAACACATCCACCCCGACACCACAGGAAAAAAAAAAAAAAAAAAAAAAAACACCGTAGCCTCCAGCTAGTAATTATAATGCTAACTTGCAAAATTTTCCTGCATTTTTAAACAATGGAAAAATGATGGTCAGATGATACTTACAAGAATGGATTCTTGTCAGTCTCCACTAACAAAAATAGGCAACACCAAGTCAGCTACGCCTCAGCATAGTTATGTCCGTCGCAGCCTTCTTGGGTTTCAGGAGGCACAAACAAACGTTATCACAATTATGGTGAAACGCTGAACACCTGCAAATAACGTTCAACGTACTGGTTAATTGAAAAGCTCTGCGGCTTACTTCTTGTAACAAGCCAGTTACCTGTTCCCACGCAAAGAGGAGTATATAGAACCATGGTGGAATCCCAGCTGATGAAGCAAAGGATTCTTAAAGGAATGAGATGACCATGCGGATCCTGTTTAATTCTCTGAAACAGAATCCGCCCTTTTCACCTGCCAAACACATGCCCACTTGTCCTCTCTGGGGATAATAAAAACTAACCAGCGAACTGACAGAGGGCCTGACCCCCCCCCCCATCCACATCGACCACACACACAAAAAAAAACCGTTCCCTCCAGCTACTAATTATAATTCTAACTTGCAAAATTTCCCTGCATTTTAAAACAATGGAAAAATGGTGGTGGGATGATACTTAGAAGAATGGCTTCTTGTCAGTCTCCACTAACAAAAATAGGCAACACCAAGTCAGCTACTCCTCAGCATAGTTATGTCCGTCGCAGCCTTCTTGGGTTTCAGGAGGCACAAACAAAGTTTCTCACAATTATGGTGAAATGCTGAACACCTGCAAATAATTTTCAACGTAGTGGTTAATTGAAAAGCTCTGCGGCATACTTCTTGGAACAAGGCAGTTACCTGTTCCCACGCAAAGAGGAGTATAGAGAACCATGGTGGATTTCCAGTTGATGAAGTAAAGGATTATTAAAGGAACGGGATGACTATGGGGATCATCGTTAATTCTCTGAAACAGAATCCACCCTTTTCACCTGCCAAACACATGCCCACTTCTCCTCTCTGGGGATAATAAAAACTAACCAGCGAACTGACAGAGGGCCTGACCCCCCCCATCCACATCGACCACACACACAAAAAAAAACATACCCTCCAGCTACTATTTATAATGCTAACTTGCAAAATTTCAATGCATTTTAAAACAATGGAAAAATGGTGGTGGGATGATACTTAGAAGAATGGCTTCTTGTCAGTCTCCACTAACAAAAATAGGCAACACCATCAGCTACTCCTCAGCATAGTTATGTCCGTCGCAGCCTTCTTGGGATTCAGGAGGCACAAACACACGTTATCACAATTATGGTGAAACGCTGAACACCTGCAAATAATTTTCAACGTAGTGGTTAATTGAAAAGCTCTGCGGCATACTTCTTGGAACAAGCCAGTTACCTGTTCCCACGCAAAGAGGAGTATAGAGAACCATGGTTGATTTCCAACTGATGAAGTAAAGGATTGTAAAAGGAACGGGATGACCATGGGGATCATCGTTAATTCTCTGAAACAGAATCCGCCCTTTTCACCTGCCAAACACATGCCCACTTCTCCTCTCTGGGGATAATAAAAACTAACCAGCGAACTGACATAGGGCCTGACCCCCCCCATCCACATCGACCACACACAAAAAAAAAACCATACCCTCTAGCTACTAATTATAATGCTAACTTGCAAAATTTCCCTGCATTTTAAAACAATGAAAAAATGGTGGTGGGATCATACTTAGAAGAATGGCTTCTTGTCTGTCTCCACTAACAAAAATAGGCAACACCAAGTCAGCTACTCCTCAGCATAGTTATGTCCGTCGCAGCCTTCTTGGGTTTCAGGAGGGACAAACAAACGATATCAAAATTATGGTGAAATGCTGAGAACATGCAAATAATTTTCAACGTACTGGTTAATTTGAAAACTCTCCAGCATAATTCTTGGAACAAGCCAGGTACCTGTGACCACGCATAGAGCAGTATATAGAAACATGGTGGAATCCCAGCTGATGAAGCAAAGGATTCTTAAAGGAATGAGATGACCATGCGGATCCTGTTTAATTCTCTGAAACAGAATCCGCACTTTTCACCTGCCAAACACATGCCCACTACTCTTCTCTGGGGATAATAAAAACAAACCAGCGATCTGACAGAGGGCCTGAACACCCATCCTGACCGACCCCACAAAACAAAAAAGTACCCTCCAGCTACTAATTATAATGCCAATTTGCAAAATTTCCCTGCATTTTTAAACAATGGAGAAATGATGGTGGGATGATACTTAGAAGAATGGCTTCTTGTCAGTCTCCACTGACAAAAATAGGCAACACCAAGTCAGCTACGCCTCAGCATAGTTATGTCCGTAGCAGCCATATTTGGTTTCAGTAGGCACATACACACATTATCACAATTATGGTGAAACGCTGAAAACCTGCAAAGGATTGTCAACATACTGGTTAATTGAAAAGCTCTGAGGCAACTTCTTGGAACTAGCCAGTTTCCTGTGCCCACGCATAGACAAGTACATAGAACCATGGTAGATTCCCAGCTCATGAAGCAAAGGATTCTTAAAGGAACGGGATTACCATGCGGATCCTGTTGAATTCTCTGAAACAGATCCGCAGTTTTCACCTGCCATACTAATACCCACTTCTCCTCCCTGGGGATAATAAAAACCAACCGGGGAACTGACAGAGGGCCTGACCAACACATCCACACCAACCCCACAGGAAAAAAAAAAAAACATACACCGTAGCCTCCAGCTACTAATTATAATGCTAACTTGCAAAATTTTCCTGCATTTTTAAACAATGGAAAAATGATGGTGAGATGATACTTACAAGAATGGATTCTTGTCAGTCTCCACTAACAAAAATAGGCAAAACCAAGTCAGCTACGCCTCAGCATAGTTATGTCCGTCGCAGCCTTCTTGGGTTTCAGGAGGCACAAACAAACGTTATCACAATTCTGGTGAAACGCTGAACACCTGCAAATAATTTTCAACGTACTGGTTAATTGAAAAGCTCTGCGGCATACTTCTTGGAACAAGCCAGTTACCTGTTCCCACGCAAACAGGAATATATAGAACCATGGTGGATTTCCAGCTGATGAAGTAAAGGATTATTAAAGGAACGGGATGACCATGGGGATCATCGTTAATTCTCTGAAACAGAATCCGCCCTTTTCACCTGCCAAACACATGCCCACTTCTCCTCTCTGAGGATAATAAAAACTAACCAGAGAACTGACAGAGGGCCTGACCCCCCCGAACCACATCGACCACACAAATAAAAAAATCCGTACCCTCCAGCTACTAATTATAATGCTAACTTGCAAAATTTCCCTGCATTTTAAAACAATGGAAAAATGGTGGTGGGATGATACTTAGAAGAATGGCTTCTTGTCAGTCTCCACTAACAAAAATAGGCAACACAAAGTCAGCTACTCCTCAGCATAGTTATGTCCGTCGCAGCCTTCTTGGATTTCAGGAGGGACATACAAACATTATCAAAATTATGGTGAAACGCTGAATACTTGCAAATAATTTTCAACGTACTGGTTAATTTGAAAACTCTGCAGCATACTTCTTGGAACAAGCCAGGTACCTGTGCCCACGCAAAGAGTAGTATATAGAACCATGGTGGAATCCCAGCTGATGAAGCAAAGGATTCTTAAAGGAATGAGATGACCATGAGGATCCTGTTTAATTCTCTGAAACAGAATCCGCCCTTTTCACCTGCCAAACACATGCCCACTTCTCCTCTCTGGGGAAAATAAAAACTAACCAGCGAACTGTCAGAGGGCCTGACCCCCCCCATCCACATCGACCACACACACAAAAAAAAACCGTACCCTCTAGCTACCAATTATAATGCTAACTTGCAAAATTTCCCTGCATTTTAAAACAATGGAAAAATGGTGGTGGGATGATACTTAGAAGAATGGCTTCTTGTCAGTCTCCACTAACAAAAATAGGCAAAACCAAGTCAGCTACTCCTCAGCATAGTTATGTCCGTCGCAGCCTTCTTGGGTTTCAGGAGGCACAAACACACGTTATCACAATTATGGTGAAACGCTGAACACCTGCAAATAATTTTCAACATAGTGGTTAATTGAAAAGCTCTGCGGCATACTTCTTGGAACAAGCCAGTTACCTGTTCCCACGCAAAGAGGAGTATAGAGAACCATGGTGGATTTCCAGCTGATGAAGTAAAGGATTATTAAAGGAACGGGATGACCATGGGGATCATCGTTAATTCTCTGAAACAGAATCCGCCCTTTTCACCTGCCAAACACATGCCCACTTCTCCTCTCTGGGGATAATAAAAACTAACCAGCGAACTGACAGAGGGCCTGACCCCCAACATCCACATCGACCACACACAAAAAAAGGAACCGTACCCTCCAGCTACTAATTATAATGCTAACTTGCAAAATTTCCCTGCATTTTAAAACAATGGAAAAATGGTGGTGGGATGATACTTAGAAGAATGGCTTCTTGTCAGTCTCCACTAACAAAAATAGGCAACACCAAGTCAGCTACTCCTCAGCATAGTTATGTCCGTCTCAGCCTTCTTGGGTTTCAGGAGGGACATACAAACGTTATCAAAATTATGGTGAAACGCTGAAAACCTGCAAATAATTTTCAACGTACTGGTTAATTTGAAAACTCTCCAGCATACTTCTTGGAACAAGCCAGGTACCTGTGCCCACGCATAGAGGAGTATATAGAAACATGGTGGAATCCCAGCTGATGAAGCAAAGGATTTTTAAAGGAATTAGATGACCATGCGGATCCTGTTTAATTCTCTGAAACAGAATCCGCACTTTTCACCTGCCAAACACATGCCCACTACTCTTCTCTGGGGATAATAAAAACAAACCAGCGATCTGACAGAGGGCCTGAACACCCATCCTGACCGACCCCACAAAACAAAAAAGTACCCTCCAGCTACTAATTATAATGCCAATTTGCAAAATTTCCCTGCATTTTTAAACAATGGAGAAATGATGGTGGGATAATACTTAGAAGAATGGCTTCTTGTCAGTCTCCACTGACAAAAATAGGCAACACCAAGACAGCTACGCCTCAGCATAGTTATGTCCGTAGCAGCCATATTTGGTTTCAGTAGGCACATACACACGTTATCACAATTATGGTGAAACGCTGAAAACCTGCAAAGGATTGTCAACATACTGGTTAATTGAAAAGCTCTGAGGCATACTTCTTGGAACAAGCCAGTTACCTGTTCCCACGCAAAGAGGAGTATATAGAACCATGGTGGATTCCCAGCTCATGAAGCAAAGGATTCTTAAAGGAACGGGATTACCATGCGGATCCTGTTGAATTCTCTGAAACAGATCCGCAGTTTTCACCTGCCATACTAATACCCACTTCTCCTCTCTGGGGATAATAAAAACAAACCAGCGAACTGACAGAGGGCCTGACCAACACATCAACACCGACCCCACAGGAAAAAAAAAAAAAAACACCGTAGCCTCCAGCTACTAATTATAATGCTAACTTTCAAAATTTCACTGCATTTTAAAACAATGGAAAAATTGTGGTGGGATGATACTTACAAGAATGGCTTCTTGTCAGTCTCCACTAACAAAAATAGGCAACACCAAGTCAGCTACGTCTCAGCATAGTTAAGTCTGTTGCAGCCATCTTGGGTTTCAGGAGGCACAAACAAAGGTTCTCACAATTATGGTGAAACGCTGAACACCTGCAAATAATTTTCAACGTAGTGGTTAATTGAAAAGCTCTGCGGCATACTTCTTGGAACAAACCAGTTACCTGTTCCCACGCAAAGAGGAGTATAGAGAACCATGGTGGATTTCCAGCTGATGAAGTAAAGGATTATTAAAGGAACGGGATGACCATGGGGATCATCGTTAATTCTCTGAAACAGAATCCGCCCTTTTCACCTGCCAAACACATGCCCACTTATCCTCTCTGGGGATAATAAAAACTAACCAGCGAACTGACAGAAGGCCTGACCCCCCCCATCCACATCGACCACACACACAAAAAAAACCGTACCCTCCAGCTACTAATTATAATGCTAACTTGCAAAATTTCCCTGCATTTTAAAACAATGGAAAAATGGTGGTGGGATCATACTTAGAAGAATGGCTTCTTGTCTGTCTCCACTAACAAAAATAGGCAACAACAAGTCAGCTACTCCTCAGCATACTTATGTCCGTCGCAGCCTTCTTGGGTTTCAGGAGGGACATACAAACGTTATCAAAATTATGGTGAAACGCTGAAAACCTGCAAATAATTTTCAACGTTCTGGTTAATTTGAAAACTCTCCAGCATAATTCTTGGAACAAGCCAGGTACCTGTGCCCACGCATAGAGGAGTATATAGAAACATGGTGGAATGCCAGCTATTGAAGCAAAGGATTCTGAAAAGAATGAGATGACCATGCGGATCCTGTTTAATTCTCTGAAACAGAATCCGCACTTTTCACCTGCCAAACACATGCCCACTACTCTTCTCTGCGGATAATAAAAACAAACCAGCCATCTGACAGAGGGCCTGAACACCCATCCTGACCGACCCCACAAAACAAAAAAGTACCCTCCAGCTACTAATTATAATGCCAATTTGCAAAATTTCCCTGCATTTTTAAACAATGGAGAAATGATGGTGGGATGATACTTAGAAGAATGGCTTCTTGTGAGTCTCCACTGACAAAAATAGGCAACACCAAGTCAGCTACACCTCAGCATAGTTATGTCCGTCGCAGCCTTCTTGGGTTTCAGGAGGCACAAACACACGTTATCACAATTATGGTGAAACGCTGAAAACCTGCAAAGGATTGTCAACATACTGGTTAATTGAAAAGCTCTGAGGCATACTTCTTGGTACTAGCCAGTTTCCTGTGCCCACGCATAGACAAGTATATAGAACCATGGTGGATTCCCAGCTCATGAAGCAAAGGATCCTTAAAGGAACGGGATTACCATGCGGATCCTGTTTAATTCTCTGGAACAGATCCGCAGTTTTCACCTGCCATACTAATACCCACTTCTCCTCTCTGGGGATAATAAATACCAACCGGGGAACTGTCAGAGGGCCTGACCCCCCCCCATCCACATCGACCACACACAAAAAAAAAACCGTACCCTCTAGCTACTAATTATAATGCTAACTTGCAAAATTTTCCTGCATTTTTAAACAATGGAAAAATGATGGTGAGATGATACTTACAAGAATGGATTCTTGTCAGTCTCCACTAACAAAAATAGGAAAAACCAGGTCAGCTACGCCTCAGCATAGTTATGTCCGTCGCAGCCTTCTTGGGTTTCAGGAGGCACAAACAAACGTTATCAGAATTATGGTGAAACGCTGAACACCTGCAAATAATTTTCAACGTACTGGTTAATTGAAAAGCTCTGCGGCATACTTCTTGGAACAAGCCAGTTTCCTATTCCCACGCAAAGAGGATTATAGAGAACCATGGTGGATTTCCAGCTGATGAAGTAAAGGATTATTAAAGGAACGGGATGACCATGGGGATCATCGTTAATTCTCTGAAACAGAATCCGCCCTTTTCACCTGCCAAACACATGCCCACTTCTCCTCTCTGGGGATAATAAAAACTAACCAGCGAACTGACCGAGGGCCTGACCCCCACCATCGACATCGACCACACAAAAAAAAAAAATCCGTACCCTCCAGCTACTAATTATAATGCTAACTTGCAAAATTTCCCTGCATTTTAAAACAATGGAAAAATGGTGGTGGGATGATACTTAGAAGAATGGCTTCTTGTCTGTATCCACTAACAAAAATAGGCAACAACAAGTCAGCTACTCCTAAGCATAGTTATGTCCGTCGCAGCCTTCTTGGGTTTCAGGAGGGACATACAAACGTTTTCAAAATTATGGTGAAACGCTGAAAACCTGCAAATAATTTTCAACGTACTGGTTAATTTGAAAACTCTCCAGCATAATTCTTGGAACAAGCCACGTACCTGTGCCCACGCATAGAGGAGTATATAGAAACATGGTGGAATCCCAGCTGAAGAAGCAAAGGATTCTTAAAGGAATGAGATGACCATGCAGATCCTGTTTAATTCTCTGAAACAGAATCCGCACTTTTCACCTGCCAAACACATGCCCACTACTCTTCTCTGGGGATAATAAAAACAAACCAGCGATCTGACAGAGGGCCTGAACACCCATCCTGACCGACCCCACAAAACAAAAAACTACCCTCCAGCTACTAATTATAATGCCAATTTGCAAAATTTCCCTGCATTTTTAATCAATGGAGAAATGATGGTGGGATGATACTTAGAAGAATGGCTTCTTGTCAGTCTCCACTGACAAAAATAGGCAACACCAAGTCAGCTACGCCTCAGCATAGTTATGTCCGTAGCAGCCATATTTGGTTTCAGTAGGCACATACACACGTTATCACAATTATGGTGAAATGCTGAAAACCTGCAAATAATTTTCAACGTACTGGTTAATTGAAAAGCTCTGCGGCATACTTCTTGGAACGAGGCAGTTACCTGTTCCCACGCAAAGAGGAGTATAGAGAACCATGGTGGATTTCCAGCTGATGAAGTAAAGGATTATTAAAGGAACGGGATGACCATGGGGATCATCGTTAATTCTCTGAAACAGAATCCGCCCTTTTCACCTGCCAAACACATGCCCACTTCTCCTCTCTGGGGATAATAAAAACTAACCAGCGAACTGACCGAGGGCCTGAGCCCCACCATCCACATCGACCACACAAAAAAAAAAAATCCGTACCCTCCAGCTATTAATTATAATGCTAACTTGCAAAATTTCCCTGCATTTTAAAACAATGGAAAAATGGTGGTGGGATGATACTTAGAAGAATGGCTTCTTGTCAGTCTCCACTAACAAAAATAGGCAACACCAAGTCAGCTACTCCTCAGCATAGTTATGTCCGTCACAGCCTTCTTGGGTTTCAGGAGGCACAAACAAACGTTATCACAATTATGGTGAAACGCTGAACACCTGCAAATAATTTTCAACGTACTGGTTAATTGAAAAGCTCTGCGGTATACTTCTTGGAACAAGCCAGTTACCTGTTCCCACGCAAAGAGGAGTATAGAAAACCATGGTGGATTTCCAGCTGATGAAGGAAAGGATTATTAAAGGAACGGGATGACCATGGGGATCATCGTTAATTCTCTGAAACAGAATCCGCCCTTTTCACCTGCCAAACACATGCCCACTTCTCCTCTCTGGGGATAATAAAAACTAACCATCGAACTGACCGAAGGCCTGACCCCCACCATCGACATCGACTACACAAAAAAAAAAATCCGTACCCTCCAGCTACTAATTATAATGCTAACTTGCAAAATTTCCCTGCATTTTAAAACAATGGAAAAATGGTGGTGGGATCATACTTAGAAGAATGGCTTCTTGTCTGTCTCCACTAACAAAAATAGGCAACACCAAGTCAGCTACTCCTCAGCAGAGTTATGTCCGTCGCAGCCTTCTTGGGTTTCAGGAGGGACATACAAACGTTATCAAAATTATGGTGAAACGCTGAAAACCTGCAAATAATTTTCAACGTACTGGTTAATTTGAAAACTCTCCAGCATAATTCTTGGAACAAGCCAGGTACCTGTGCCCACGCATAGAGGAGTATATAGAAACATGGTGGAATCCCAGCTGATGAAGCAAAGGATTCTTAAAGGAATGAGATGACCAAGCGGATCCTGTTTAATTCTCTGAAACAGAATCTGCACTTTTCACCTTCCAAACACATGCCCACTACTCTTCTCTGGGGATAATAAAAACAAACCAGCGATCTGACAGAGGGCCTGAACACCCATCCTGACCGACCCCACAAAACAAAAAAGTACCCTCCAGCTACTAATTATAATGCCAATTTGCAAAATTTCCCTGCATTTTTAATCAATGGAGAAATGATGGTGGGATGATACTTAGAAGAATGGCTTCTTGTCAGTCTCCACTGACAAAAATAGGCAACACCAAGTCAGCTACGCCTCAGCATAGTTATGTCCGTAGCAGCCATATTTGGTTTCAGTAGGCACATACACACGTTATCACAATTATGGTGAAACGCTGAAAACCTGCAAAGGATTGTCAGCATACTGGTTAATTGAAAAGCTCTGAGGCATACTTATTGGAACTAGCCAGTTTCCTGTGCCCACGCATAGACAACTATATATAACCATGGTGGATTCCCAGCTCATGAAGCAAAGGATTCTTAAAGGAACGGGATTACCATGCGGATCCTGTTTAATTCTCTGAAACAGATCCGCAGTTTTCACTTGCCATACTAATACCCACTTCTCCTCTCTGGGGATAATAAAAACCAACCGGGGAACTGTCAGAGGGCCTGACCCACCCCATCCACATAGACCACACACAAAAAAAAAAACCGTACCCTCCAGCTACTAATTATAATGCTAACTTGCAAAATTTTCCTGCATTTTTAAACAATGGAAAAATGATGGTGAGATGATACTTAGAAGAATGGATTCTTGTCAGTCTCCACTAACAAAAATAGGAAACACCAAGTAAGCTACACCTCAGCATAGTTATGTCCGTCGCAGCCCCCGCCCGCCTAATGCAGACAGGGCCCGTGCGCTAAGCATAAACAATACCTTTAACAGATAACCCTAACCCTGAACATAACACCCAACCCTGTTCCTATTTCTCCCCTTAACACGTAAACCTCACCGTGCGCCTAACTTTAACCTCTTATCCTAACGTTAATGCATAACCCATTTCCTGAGAACAACCCCTATCCCATAATTCTAACCCTATCTCCTAGTCATCACTGTTACACCTAATCCCTAACCCTAATTCTAAACCGCTAACCCTAACCGTAACCCTACCTACAACCCTAACACTGACAGTAACCCTTACTTCTAACCCCAACGCTATGCCTAACAAAAACCCTAACCCTTGACGCTAACCCTTCACCCTAACCCCTAAGCCTTACCCTAACCCTTAACCCTAATCCTAATCCTAACCATTAAACCTAACCCTAGCTCTTAAAGCTAACCCTAAACCTTACCCTCACGACTAGACCTAACCCTGACACTAACCTAACACCTAACCCTAACCAGAACCCCTAAAGCTAACCCTGAACCCTATCCCTGACCCCAGCAGTAAACTTTAACCCTAAACCTAAGCCCAACCCGTAACCCTAATCCTATCCTTTTACCCTAAAACTAACCCCTAAACCTAACCCCTATACCTCACCCTAACTCTAACCCCAATCCTGATTCTAACCATACACATTCATAAAACACTAACTCCTAACCGCTAACCCTAACACTAACCAAAAACCCTAATCACTAATGCCTAACCCTAACGCTTAACCTTTACCCTAACCGTTAACCCACACCCTAAATCTTAACACTGACCCTAACCTTAAACTTTAACTCTAAGCCTAACCCTTAACCCTACAGTAAGGAAGACCCTTAATGCTAATGGGATCCCTTATCCCTAACCCTAACACTACAGCTAAAAATAACCCTAAACTTGGATCCTTAAACCTAACCCCTAACACTTACTTTAACCCCAAACCCTAACCCTAATCCTAAGCATTAAATCTAAAAATATCTCTTAACCATAACGCTAGCCCTTACCCTAACGCCTAGATCTAACCCTAAATCTAACCTACCGCCTAATCCTAACCTTAAGCCCTAATGCTAACACTAACCCTGAAACCTAAACCTACCCGTAACCCTTAACACTAACCCTATCCGTGAACCTTAACCCTGACCCTAACCATTACCCGCACCCAAGCATTTAACCCTGACCCTAACCCTAATCCTTAATGCTAACCCTAACACTAAACCCTAACCCTAAGCCCAACACTTAACCCTAATCCTATCCCTTAACCCTAACCCTAACCCTTACCCTAATGCTAACCCCTAAACGTAACCCTAACCGTGACCAGTAAACCTAACCCTAACCTCTAACACAAAACATAGCACATAACTCTAACCCTAAAACTAACCCTAACCCTAACCCTAAACCCTAAGTCTTAACCTTAACCCTAAGCGTTAACTCTCACGCTAACCTTTAATCCTAACCCTAATCCTAATCTTCAACCCTAAACTTAACACTTAACCCTAACCCTGTACCAAACCCTAACCCCTCATCTTAACCCTAACCGTAAACCTCAACCCTAAACCAAAGTGTAACCGTTAAACCTAAGAGTAACCTTTAACCCTAACCCTAATCCCTAACCCTAAGCCCTCACCCTAACACTAAACTTCATCCTTAACCCTAACCATAATCTAACCCTAAATCTAATTCTCAGACTTCTTGCTTTCTTAGAGTTTAGAAAGCCTGCAATCCTCCCATGCCATGCGGGAAAGGAGGCTCTACCACTGTTTCCTGCATGAAACACATGGGCCCATACCCAGAGTATGATAGAGTGGGTTCCCGGGTACAATCCCAGCCCCCTAAACTTCCCCCGCCCGCCTAATGCAGACAGGGCCCGTGCGCTAACATAAACAATACCTTTAACAGATAACCCTAACCCTGAACATAACACCCAACCCTGTTCCTATTTCTCCCCTTAACACGTAAACCTCACCGTGCGCCTAACTTTAACCTCTTATCCTAACGTTAATGCATAACCCATTTCCTGAGAACAACCCCTATCCCATAATTCTAACCCTATCTCCTAGTCATCACTGTGACACCTAATCCCTAACCCTAATTCTAAACCGCTAACCCTAACCGTAACCCTACCTACAACCCTAACACTGACAGTAACCCTTAATTCTAACCCCAACGCTATGCCTAACAAAAACCCTAACCCTTGACCCTAACCCTTCACCCTAACCCCTAAGCCTTACCCTAACCCTTAACCCTAATCCTAATCCTAACAATTAAACCTAAACCTAGCTCTTAAAGCTAACCCTAAACCTTACCCTCATGACTAGACCTAACCCTGACACTAACTTAACACCTAACCCTAACCAGAACCCCTAAAGCTAACCCTGAACCCTATCCCTAACCCCAGGAGTAAACTTTAACCCTAAACCTAAGCCCAACCCGCAACCCTAATCCTATCCTTTTACCCTAAAACTGACCCCTAAACCTAACCCCTATACCTCACACTAACTCTAACCCCAATCATAATTCTAACCATACCCCTTCATAAAACACAAACTCCTAACCGCTAACCCTAACACTAACCAAAACCCCTAATCACTAATCCCTAACCCTAACGCTTAACCTTTACCCTAACCGTTAACCCTCACCCTAAATCTTAACACTGACCCTAACCTTAAACTTTAACTCTAAGCCTAACCCTTAACCCTACAGTAAGGAAGACCCTTAATGCTAATGGGATCCCTTATCCCTAACCCTAACACTACAGCTAAAAATAACCCTAACCTTGGATCCTTAAACCTAACCCCTAACACTTACTTTAACCCCAAACCCAAACCCTAATCCTAAGCATTAAACCTAACACTATCTCTTAAACCTAACGCTAGCCCTTACCCTAACGCCTAGATCTAACCCTAAATCTAACCTACCGCCTAATCCTAACCTTAAGCCCTAATGCTAACACTAACCCTGAACCCCAAACCTACCCGTAACCCTTAACACTAACCCTATCCGTGAACCTTAAGCCTGACCCTAACCATTACCCGCACCCAAGCATTTAACCCTGACCCTAACCCTAATCCTTAATGCTAACCCTAACACTAAACCCTAACCCTAAGCCCAACACTTAACCCTAATCCTATCCCTTAACCCTACCCTAATCCTAACCCTAATGCTAACCCCTAAACGTAACCCTAACCGTGACCAGTAATCCTAACCCTAACTTCTAACACAAACCATAGCACATAAATCTAACCGTAAAACTAACCCTAACCCTAACGCTAAACCTAACACTTAACCCTAACCCTGTACCAAACCGTAACCCGTCATCTTAACCCTAACCATAAACCTCAACCCTAAACCAAAGTGTAACCGTTAAACCTAAGAGTAACCTTTAACCCTAACCCTAATCCCTAACCCTAAGCCCTCACCCTAACACTAAACTTCATCCTTAACCCTAACCATAATCTAACCCTAAATCTAATTCTCAGACTTCTTGCTTTCTTAGAGTTTAGAAATCCTGCAATCTTCCCATGCCATGCGGGAAAGGAGGCTCTACCACTGTGTCCTGCATGAAACCCATGGGCCCATACCCAGAGTATGATAGAGTGGGTTCCCGGGTACAATCCCAGCCCCCTAAACTCCTCCCGCCCACCTAATGCAGACAGGGCCCGTGCGCTAACATACACAATACCTTTAACAGATAACCCTAACCCTGAACATAACACCCAACCCTGTTCCTATTTCTCCCCTTAACACGTAAACCTCACCGTGCGCCTAACTTTAACCTCTTATCCTAACGTTAATGCATAACCCATTTCCTGAGAACAACCCCTATCCCATAATTCTAACCCTATCTCCTAGTCATCACTGTGACACCTAATCCCTAACCCTAATTCTAAACCACTAACCCTAACCGTAACCCTACCTACAACCCTAACACTGACAGTAACCCTTACTTCTAACCCCAACGCTATGGCTAACAAAAACCCTAACCCTTGACCCTAACCCTTCACCCTAACCCCTAAGCCTTACCCTAACCCTTAACCCTAATCCTAATCCTAACCATTAAACCTAACCCTAGCTCTTAAAGCTAACCCTAAACCTTACCCTCACGACTAGACCTAACCCTGACACTAACCTAACACCTAACCCTAACCAGAACCCCTAAAGGTAACCCTGAACCCTATCCCTGACCCCAGCAGTAAACTTTAACCCTAAACCTACGCCCAACCCGTAACCCTAATCCTATCCTTTTACCCTAAAACTAACCCCTAAACCTAACCCCTATACCTCACCCTAACTCTAAACCCAATCCTAATTCTAACCATACCCCTTCATAAAACACTAACTACTAACCGCTATCCCTAACACTAACCAAAAACCCTAATCACTAATCCCTAACCCTAACGCTTAACCTTTACCCTGACCGTTAACCCTCACCCTAAATCTTAACACTTACCCTAACCTTAACCTTTAACTCTAAGCCTAACCCTTAACCCTACAGTAAGGAAGACCCTTAATGCTAATGGGATCCCTTATCCCTAACCCTAACACTACAGCTAAAAATAACCCTAACCTTGGATCCTTAAACGTAACTCCTAACACTTACTTTAACCCCAAACCCTAACCCTAATCCTAAGTATTAAACCTATCCCTATCTCTTAACCCTAACGCTAGCCCTTACCCTAACGCCTAGATCTAACCCTAAATCTAACCTACCGCCTAATCCTAACCTTAAGCCCTAATGCTAACACTAACCCTGAACCCTAAACCTACCCATCAACCTTAACACTCACCCTCTCCGTGAACCTTAACCCTGACCCTAACCATTACCCGCACCAAAGCATTTAAACCTGACCCTAACCCTAATCCTTAATGCTAACTCTAACACTAAACCCTAACCCTAAGCCCAACACTTAACCCTAATCCTATCCCTTAACCCTAACCGTAACCCTAACCCTAATGCTAACCCCTAAATGTAACCCTAACCGTGACCAGTAAACCTAACCCCTACCTCTAACACAAACCATAGCACATAACTCTAACCCTAAAACTAACCCTAACCCTAACCCTAACCCTAAACCCTAACACTACACCTTAACCCAAAGCGTTAACTCTAACGCTAACCTTTAATCCTAACCCTAATCCTAATCTTCAACCCTAAACCTAACACTTAACCCTAACCCTGTACCAAACCCTAACCCCTCATCTTAACCCTAACCGTAAACCTCAACCCGAAACCAAAGTGTAACCGTTAAACCTAAGTGTAACCTTTAACCCTAACCCTATTCCCTAACACTAAGCCCTCACCCTAACACTAAACTTCATCCTTAACCCTAACCAGAATCCTAACCCTAAATCTAATTCTCAGACTTCTTGCTTTCTTAGTGTTTAGAAAGCCTGCAATCCTCCCATGCCATGCGTGAAAGGAGGCTCTTCCACTGTGTCCTGCATGAAACCCACGGGCCCATACCCAGAGTATGATAGAGTGGTTTCCCGGGTACAATCCCAGCCCCCTAAACTTCCCCTGCCCGCCTAATGCAGACAGGGCCCGTGCGCTAAGCATAAACAATACCTTTAACAGATAACCCTAACCCTGAACATAACACCCAACCCTGTTCCTATTTCTCCCCTTAACACGTAAACCTCACCGTGTGACTAACTTTAACCTCTTATCCTAACGTTAATGCATAACCCATTTCCTGAGAACAACCCCTATCCCATAATTCTAACCCTATCTCCTAGTCATCACTGTGACACCTAATCCCTAACCCTAATTCTAAACCGCTAACCCTAACCGTAACCCTACCTACAACCCTAACACTGACAGTAACCCTTACTTCTACCCCAACGCTATGCCTAACAAAAACCCTAACCCTTGACCCTAACTCTTCACCCTAACCCCTAAGTCTTACCCTAACCCTTAACCCTAATCCTAATCCTAACCATTAAACCTAACCCTAGCTCTTAAATCTAACCCTAAACCTTACCCTCACGACTAGACCTAACCCTGACACTAACCTAACACCTAACGCTAACCAGAACCCCTAAAGCTAACACTGAACCCTATCCCTAACCCTAGCAGTAAATTTTAACCCTAAACATAAGTCCAACCCGTAACCCTACTAGTATCCTTTTACCCTAAAACTAACCCCTAAACCTAACCCCTATACCTCACCCTAACTCTAACCCCAAACCTAATTCTAACCATACCCCTTCATAAAACACTAACTGCTAACCGCTAACCCTAAAACTACCCAAAAACCCTAATCACTAATCCCTAACCCTAACGCTTAACCTTCACCCTAACCGTTAACCCTCACCCTAAATCTTAATACTGACCCTAATCTTAACCTAATCCTTAATGATAACCCTAACACTAAGCCCTAACACTAAGCCCAACACTTAACCCTTATCCTATCCCTAAACCCTAACCCTAAAACTAATGCTACTCCCTAAACGTAACCCTAACCGTGACCAGTAAACCTAACCCTAACCTCTAACACAAACCATAGCACATAACTCTAACCCTAAAACTAACCCTAAACCTAACCCTAAACCCTAACTCTTAACCTTAACCCTAAGCGTTAACTCTCACGCTAACCTTTAATCCTAACCCTAATCCTAATCTTCAACCCTAAACCTAACACTTAACCCTAACCCTGTACCAAACCCTAACCCCTCATCTTAACCCTAACCGTAAACCTCAACCCTAAACCAAAGTGTAACCGTTAAACCTAAGAGTAACCTTTAACCCTAACCCTAATCCCTAACCCTAAGCCCTCACCCTAACACTAAACTTCATCCTTAACCCTAACCAGAATCCTAACCCTAAATCTAATTCTCAGACTTCTTGCTTTCTTAGAGTTTAGAAAGCCTGCAATCCTCCCATGCCATGCATGAAAGGAGGCTCTACCACTGTGTCCTGCATGAAACCCACGGGCCCATACCCAGAGTATGATAGAGTGGGTTCCCGGGTACAATCCCAGCCCCCTAAACTTCCCCCACCCTCCTAATGCAGACAGGGCTCGTGCGCTAAGCATAAACAATACCTTTAACAGATAACCCTAACCCTGAACATAACACCCAACCCTGTTCCTATTTCTCCCCTTAACACGTAAACCTCACCGTGCACCTAAATTTAACCTCTTATCCTAACGTTAATGCATAACCCATTTCCTGAGAACAACCCCTATCCCATAATTCTAACCCTATCTCCTAGTCATCACTGTGACACCTAATCCCTAACCCTAATTCTAAACCGCTAACCCTAACCGAAACCCTACCTACAACCCTAACACTGACAGTAACCCTTACTTCTAACCCCAACGCTATGCCTAACAAAAACCCTAACCCTTGACCCTAACCCTTCACCCTAACCCCTAAGCCTTACCCTAACCCTTAACCCTAATCCTAATCCTAACCATTAAACCTAACCCTAGCTCTTAAAGCTAACCCTAAACCTTACCCTCACGACTAGACCTAACCCTGACACTAACCTAACACCTAACCCTAACCAGAACCCCTAAAGCTAACCCTGAACCCTATCCCTAACCCTAGCAGTAAACTTTAACCCAAAACCTAAGCCCAACCCGTAACCCTAATCCTATCCTTTTACCCTAAAACTAACCCCTAAACCTAACCTCTATACCTCACCCTAACTCTAACCCCAATCCTAATTCTAACCATACCCCTTCATAAAACACTAACTCCTAACCGCTAACCCTAACACTAACCAAAAACCCTAATCACTAATCCCTAACCCTAACGCTTAACCTTTACCCTAACCGTTAACCCTCACCCTAAATCTTAACCCTGACCCTAACCTTAACCTTTAACTCTAAGCCTAACCCTTAACCCTACAGTAAGGAAGACCCTTAATGCTAATGGGATCCCTTATCCCTAACCCTAACACTACAGCTAAAAATAACCCTAACCTTGGAGCCTTAAACCTAACCCCTAACACTTACTTTAACCCCAAACCCTAACCCTAATCCTAAGCATTAAACCTAACCCTATCTCTTAACCCTAACGCTAGCCCTTACCCTAACGCCTAGATCTAACCCTAAATCTAACCTAGCGCCTAATCCTAACCTTAAGCCCTAATGCTAACACTAACCCTGAACCCTAAACCTACCCGTAACCCTTGACACTAACCCTATCCGTGAACCTTAACCCTGACCCTAACCATTACCCTCACCCAAGCATTTAACCCTGATTCTAACCCTAATCCTTAATGCTAACCCTAACACTAAACCCTAACCCTAAGCCCAACACTTAACACTAATCCTATCCCTTAACCCTAACCCTAACCCTAATGCTACCCCCTAAACGTAACCCTAACCGTGACCAGTAAACCTAACCCTAACCTCTAACACAAACCATAACACATAACTCTAGCCCTAAAACTAACCCTAACCCTAACTCTAACCCTAAACCCTAACACTTAACCTTAACCCTAAGCGTTAACTCTCACGCTAACCTTTAATCCTAACCCTGATCCTAATCTTCAACCCTAAACCTAAAACTTAACCCTAACCCTGTACCAAACCCTAACCCCTCATCTTAACCCTAACCGTAAACCTCAACCCTAAACCAAAGTGTAACCGTTAAACCTAAGAGTAACCTTTAACCCTAACCCTAATCCCTAACCCTAAGCCCTCACCCTAACACTAAACTTCATCCTTAACCCTAACCAGAATCCTAACCCTAAATCTAATTCTCAGACTTCTTGCTTTCTTAGAGTTTAGAAAGCCTGCAATCCTCCCATGTCATGCGTGAAAGGAGGCTCTACCACTGTGTCCTGCATGAAACCCACGGGCCCATACCCAGAGTATGATAGAGTGGGTTCCCGGGTACAATCCCAGCCCCCTAAACTCCCCCCGCCCGCCTAATGCAGACAGGGCCCGTGCGATAAGCATAAACAATACCTTTAACAGTTAACCCTAACCCTGAACATAACACCCAACCCTGTTCCTATTTCTCCCCTTAAACGTAAACCTCACCGTGCGCCTAAGTTTAACCTCTTATCCTAACGTTAATGCATAACCCATTTCCTGAGAACAACCCCTATCCCATAATTCTAACCCTATCTCCTAGTCATCACTGTGACACCTAATCCCTAACCCGAATTCTAAACCGTTAAGCCTAACCGTAACCCTACCTACAACCCTAACACTGACAGTAAGCCTTACTTCTAACCCCAACGCTATGCCTAACAAAAGCCCTAACCCTTGACCCTAACCCTTCACCCTAACCCCTAAGCCTTACCCTAACCCTTAACCCTAATCCTAATCCTAACCATTAAACCTAACCCTAGCTCTTAAAGCTAACCCTAAACCTTACCCTCATGACTAGACCTAACCCTGACACTAACCTAACACCTAACCCTAACCAGAACCCCTAAAGCTAACCCTGAACCCTATCCCTAACCCTAGCTGTAAACTTTAACCCTAAACCTAAGCCCAACCCGTAACCCTAATCCTATCCTTTTACCCTAAAACTAACCCCTAAACCTAATCCCTATACCTCAACCTAACTCTAACCCCAATCCTAATTCTAACCATACCCCTTCATAAAACACTAACTCCTAACCGCTAACCCTAACACTAACCAAAAACCCTAATCACTAATCCCTAACCCTAACGCTTAACCTTTACCCTGACCGTTAACCCTCACCCTAAATCTTAATACTGACCCTAACCTTAACCTTTAACTCTAAGCCTAACCCTTAACCCTACAGGAAGGAAGACCCTTAATGCTAATGGGATCCCTTATCCCTAACCCTAACACTACAGATTAAAATAACCCTAACCTTGGATCCTTAAACCTAACCCCTAACACTTACTTTAACCCCAAACCCTAACCCTAATCCTAAGCATTAAACCTAACCCTATCTCTTAACCCTAACGCTAGCCCTTACCGTAACGCCTAGATCTAACCCTAAATCTAACCTACCGCCTAATCCTAACCTTAAGCCCTAATGCTAACACTAACCCTGAACCCTAAACCTACACGTAACCCTTAACACTAACCCTATCCTTGAACCTTAACCCTGACCCTAACCATTACCCGCACCCAAGTATTTAACCCTGACCCTAACCCTAATCCTTAATGCTAACCCTAACACTAAACACTAACCCTAAGCCCAACACTTAACCCTAATCCTATCCCTTAACCCTAACCCTAACCCTAACCCTAATGCTACCCCCTAAACGTAACCCTAACCGTGACCAGTAAACCTAACCCTAACCTCTAACACAAACCATAGCACATAACTCTAACCCTAAAACTAACCCTAACCCTAACCCTAACCCTAAACCCTAACTCATAACCTTAACACTAAGTGTTAACTCTCACGCTAACCTTTAATCCTAACCCTAATCCTAATCTTCAACCCTAATCCTAACACTTAACCCTAACCCTGTACCAAACCCTAACCCCTCATCTTAACCCTAACCGTAAACCTCAACCCTAAACCAAAGTGTAACCGTTAAACCTAAGAGTAACCTTTAACCCTAACCCTAATCCCTAACCCTAAGCCCTCACCCTAACACTAAACTTCATCCTTAACCTTAACCAGAATCCTAACCCTAAATCTCATTCTCAGACTTCTTGCTTTCTTAGAGTTTAGAAAGCCTGCAATCCTCCCATGCCATGCTTGAAAGGAGGCTCTACCACCTTGTCCTGCATGAAACCCACGGGCCCGTACCCAGAGTATGATAGAGTGGTTTCCCGGGTACACTCCCAGCCCTCTAAACTCCCCCCGCCCGCCTAATGCAGACAGGGCCCGTGCGCTAAGCATAAACAATACCTTTAACAGATAACCCTAACCCTGAACATAACACCGAACCCTGCTCCTATTTCTCATCTTAACACGTAAACCTCACCATGCGCCTAACTTTAACCTCTTATCCTAACGTTAATGCATAACCCATTTCCTGAGAACAACCCTTATCCCATAATTCTAACCCTATCTCCTTGTCATCACTGTGACACCTAATCCCTAACCCTAATTCTAAACCGCTAACCCTAACCGTAACCCTACCTACAACCCTAACACTGACAGTAACCCTTACTTCTAACCCCAACGCTATGCCTAACAAAAACCCTAACCCTTGACCCTAACTCTTCACCCTAACCCCTAAGCCTTACCCTAACCCTAAACCCTAATCCTAATGCTAACCATTAAACCTAACCCTAGCTCTTAAAGCTAACCCTAAACCTTACCCTCACGACTAGACCTAACCCTGACACTAACCTAACACCTAACCCTAACCAGAACCCCTAAAGCTAACCCTGAACCCTATCCCTAACCCTAGCAGTAAACTTTAACCCTAAACCTAAGCCCAACCCATAACCCTAATCCTATCCTTTTACCCTAAAACTAACCCCTAAACCTAACCCCTTTACCTCACCCTAACTCTAACCCCAATCCTAATTCTAACCATACCCCTTCATAAAACACTAATTCCAACCGCTAACCCTAACACTAACCAAAAACCCTAATCACTAATCCCTAACCCTAACGCTTAACCTTTACCCTAACCGTTAACCCAAACCCTAAATCTTAACACTGACCCTAACCTTAACCTTTAACTCTAAGCTTAACCCTTAACCCTACAGTAAGGAAGACCCTTAATGCTAATGGTATCCCTTATCCCTAACCCTAACACTACAGCTAAAAATAACCCTAACCTTGGATCCTTAAACCTAACCCCTAACACTTACTTTAACCCCAAACCCTAACCCTAATCCTAAGCATTAAACCTAACCCTATCTCTTAACCCTAACGCTAGCCCTTACCCTAACGCCTAGATCTCACCCTAAATCTAACCTACCGCCTAATCCTAACCTTAAGCCCTAATGCTAACACTAACCCTGAACCCTAAGCCTACCCGTAACCCTTAACACTAACCCTATCCGTGAACCTAAACCCTGACCCTAACCATTACCCGCACCCAAGCATTTAACCCTGACCGTAACCCTAATACTTAATGCTAACCTTAACACTAAACCCTAACCCTAAGCCCAACACTTAAACCTAATCCTATCCGTTAACCCTAACCCTAATCCTAATGCTACCCCCTAAACGTAACCCTAACCGTGACCAGTAAACCTAACCCTAACCTCTAACACAAACCATAGCACATAACTCTAACCCTAAAACTAACCCTAACCCTAAACCTAACCCTAAACCCTAACTCTTAACCTTAACTCTAAGCGTTAACTCTCACGCTAACCTTTAATCCTAACCCTAATCCTAATCTTCAACCATAAATCTAACACTTAACCCTAACCCTGTACCAAACCCTAACCCCTCATCTTAACCCTAACAGTAAACCTCAACCGTAAACCAAAGTGTAACCGTTAAACCTAAGAGTAACCTTTAACCCTAACCCTAATCCCTAACCCTAAGCCCCCACCCTAACACTAAACTTCATCCTCAACCCTAACCAGAATCCTAACCCTAAATCTAATTCTCAGACTTCTTGCTTTCTTAGAGTTTAGAAAGCCTGCAATCCTCCCATGCCATGCGTGAAAGGAGGCTCTACCACTGTGTCCTGCATGAAACCCACGGGCCCATACCCAGAGTATGATAGAGTGGGTTCCCGGGTACAATCCCAGCCCCCTAAACTCCCCCCGCCCATCTAATGCAGACAGGGCCCGTGCGCTAAGCATAAACGATACCTTTAACAGATAACCCTAACCCTCAACATAACACCCAACCCTGTTCCTATTTCTCCCCTTAACACGTAAATCTCACCGTGCGCCTAACTTTAACCTCTTATCCTAACGTTAATGCATAACCCATTTCCTGAGAACAACCCCATCCCATAATTCTAACCCTATCTCCTAGTCATCACTGTGATACCTAATCCCTAACCCTAATTCTAAACCGCTAACCCTAACCGTAACCATACCTACAACCCTAACACTGACAGTAACCCTTACTTCTAACCCCAACGCTATGCCTAACAAAAACCCTAACCCTTGACCCTAACCCTTCACCCTAACCCCTAACCCTTACCCAAACCCTTAACCCTAATCCTAATCCTAACCATTAAACCTAACCCTAGCTCTTAAAGCTAACCCTAAACCTTACCCTCACGACTAGACCTAACCCTGACAATAACTTAACACCTAACCCTAACCAGAACCACTAAAGCTAACCCTGAACCCTATAACTAACCCTAGCAATAAATTTTAACCCTAAACCTAAGCCCAACCCGTAACCCTAATCCTATCCTTTTACCCTAAAACTAACCCCTAAACCTAACCCCTATACCTCACCCTAACTCTAACCCCAATGCTAAATCTAACCATACCCCTTCATAAAACACTAACTCCTAACCGCTAACCCTAACACTAACCAAAAACCCTAATCACTAATCCCTAACCCTAACGCTTAACCTTTACCCTGACCGTTAACCCTCACCCTAAATCTTAACACTTACCCTAACCTTAACCTTTAACTCTAAGCCTAACCCTTAACCCTACAGTAAGGAAGACCCTTAATGCTAATGGGATCCCTTATCCCTAACCCTAACACTACAGCTAAAAATAACCCTAACCTTGGATCCTTAAACGTAACTCCTAACACTTACTTTAACCCCAAACCCTAACCCTAATCCTAAGTATTAAACCTATCCCTATCTCTTAACCCTAACGCTAGCCCTTACCCTAACGCCTAGATCTAACCCTAAATCTAACCTACCGCCTAATCCTAACCTTAAGCCCTAATGCTAACACTAACCCTGAACCCTAAACCTACCCATCAACCTTAACACTCACCCTCTCCGTGAACCTTAACCCTGACCCTAACCATTACCCGCACCAAAGCATTTAAACCTGACCCTAACCCTAATCCTTAATGCTAACTCTAACACTAAACCCTAACCCTAAGCCCAATACTTAACCCTAATCCTATCCCTTAACCCTAACCGTAACCCTAACCCTAATGCTAACCCCTAAATGTAACCCTAACCGTGACCAGTAAACCTAACCCCTACCTCTAACACAAACCATAGCACATAACTCTAACCCTAAAACTAACCCTAACCCTAACCCTAACCCTAAACCCTAACACTTAACCTTAACCCAAAGCGTTAACTCTAACGCTAACCTTTAATCCTAACCCTAATCCTAATCTTCAACCCTAAACCTAACACTTAACCCTAACCCTGTACCAAACCCTAACCCCTCATCTTAACCCTAACCGTAAACCTCAACCCGAAACCAAAGTGTAACCGTTAAACCTAAGTGTAACCTTTAACCCTAACCCTATTCCCTAACACTAAGCCCTCACCCTAACACTAAACTTCATCCTTAACCCTAACCAGAATCCTAACCCTAAATCTAATTCTCAGACTTCTTGCTTTCTTAGTGTTTAGAAAGCCTGCAATCCTCCCATGCCATGCGTGAAAGGAGGCTCTTCCACTGTGTCCCGCATGAAACCCACGGGCCCATACCCAGAGTATGATAGAGTGGGTTCCCGGGTACAATCCCAGCCCCCTAAACTTCCCCTGCCCGCCTAATGCAGACAGGGCCCGTGCGCTAAGCATAAACAATACCTTTAACAGATAACCCTAACCCTGAACATAACACCCAACCCTGTTCCTATTTCTCCCCTTAACACGTAAACCTCACCGTGTGACTAACTTTAACCTCTTATCCTAACGTTAATGCATAACCCATTTCCTGAGAACAACCCCTATCCCATAATTCTAACCCTATCTCCTAGTCATCACTGTGACACCTAATCCCTAACCCTAATTCTAAACCGCTAACCCTAACCGTAACCCTACCTACAACCCTAACACTGACAGTAACCCTTACTTCTACCCCAACGCTATGCCTAACAAAAACCCTAACCCTTGACCCTAACTCTTCACCCTAACCCCTAAGTCTTACCCTAACCCTTAACCCTAATCCTAATCCTAACCATTAAACCTAACCCTAGCTCTTAAATCTAACCCTAAACCTTACCCTCACGACTAGACCTAACCCTGACACTAACCTAACACCTA
Source organism: Eulemur rufifrons (assembly GCF_041146395.1). NCBI lineage: Eukaryota > Metazoa > Chordata > Mammalia > Primates > Lemuridae > Eulemur > Eulemur rufifrons. Next base: position 2,956,864 of record NW_027182813.1, read on the forward strand.
ACGCTAACCAGAACCCCTAAAGCTAACACTGAACCCTATCCCTAACCCTAGCAGTAAATTTTAACCCTAAACATAAGTCCAACCCGTAACCCTATTAGTATCCTTTTACCCTAAAACTAACCCCTAAACCTAACCCCTATACCTCACCCTAACTCTAACCCCAAACCTAATTCTAACCATACCCCTTCATAAAACACTAACTGCTAACCGCTAACCCTAAAACTACCCAAAAACCCTAATCACTAATCCCTAACCCTAACGCTTAACCTTCACCCTAACCGTTAACCCTCACCCTAAATCTTAATACTGACCCTAATCTTAACCTAATCCTTAATGATAACCCTAACACTAAGCCCTAACACTAAGCCCAACACTTAACCCTTATCCTATCCCTAAACCCTAACCCTAAAACTAATGCTACTCCCTAAACGTAACCCTAACCGTGACCAGTAAACCTAACCCTAACCTCTAACACAAACCATAGCACATAACTCTAACCCTAAAACTAACCCTAAACCTAACCCTAAACCCTAACTCTTAACCTTAACCCTAAGCGTTAACTCTCACGCTAACCTTTAATCCTAACCCTAATCCTAATCTTCAACCCTAAACCTAACACTTAACCCTAACCCTGTACCAAACCCTAACCCCTCATCTTAACCCTAACCGTAAACCTCAACCCTAAACCAAAGTGTAACCGTTAAACCTAAGAGTAACCTTTAACCCTAACCCTAATCCCTAACCCTAAGCCCTCACCCTAACACTAAACTTCATCCTTAACCTTAACCAGAATCCTAACCCTAAATCTCATTCTCAGACTTCTTGCTTTCTTAGAGTTTAGAAAGCCTGCAATCCTCCCATGCCATGCTTGAAAGGAGGCTCTACCACCTTGTCCTGCATGAAACCCACGGGCCCGTACCCAGAGTATGATAGAGTGGTTTCCCGGGTACACTCCCAGCCCTCTAAACTCCCCCCGCCCGCCTAATGCAGACAGGGCCCGTGCGCTAAGCATAAACAATACCTTTAACAGATAACCCTAACCCTGAACATAACACCGAACCCTGCTCCTATTTCTCATCTTAACACGTAAACCTCACCATGCGCCTAACTTTAACCTCTTATCCTAACGTTAATGCATAACCCATTTCCTGAGAACAACCCTTATCCCATAATTCTAACCCTATCTCCTTGTCATCACTGTGACACCTAATCCCTAACCCTAATTCTAAACCGCTAACCCTAACCGTAACCCTACCTACAACCCTAACACTGACAGTAACCCTTACTTCTAACCCCAACGCTATGCCTAACAAAAACCCTAACCCTTGACCCTAACTCTTCACCCTAACCCCTAAGCCTTACCCTAACCCTAAACCCTAATCCTAATGCTAACCATTAAACCTAACCCTAGCTCTTAAAGCTAACCCTAAACCTTACCCTCACGACTAGACCTAACCCTGACACTAACCTAACACCTAACCCTAACCAGAACCCCTAAAGCTAACCCTGAACCCTATCCCTAACCCTAGCAGTAAACTTTAACCCTAAACCTAAGCCCAACCCATAACCCTAATCCTATCCTTTTACCCTAAAACTAACCCCTAAACCTAACCCCTTTACCTCACCCTAACTCTAACCCCAATCCTAATTCTAACCATACCCCTTCATAAAACACTAATTCCAACCGCTAACCCTAACACTAACCAAAAACCCTAATCACTAATCCCTAACCCTAACGCTTAACCTTTACCCTAACCGTTAACCCAAACCCTAAATCTTAACACTGACCCTAACCTTAACCTTTAACTCTAAGCTTAACCCTTAACCCTACAGTAAGGAAGACCCTTAATGCTAATGGTATCCCTTATCCCTAACCCTAACACTACAGCTAAAAATAACCCTAACCTTGGATCCTTAAACCTAACCCCTAACACTTACTTTAACCCCAAACCCTAACCCTAATCCTAAGCATTAAACCTAACCCTATCTCTTAACCCTAACGCTAGCCCTTACCCTAACGCCTAGATCTCACCCTAAATCTAACCTACCGCCTAATCCTAACCTTAAGCCCTAATGCTAACACTAACCCTGAACCCTAAGCCTACCCGTAACCCTTAACACTAACCCTATCCGTGAACCTAAACCCTGACCCTAACCATTACCCGCACCCAAGCATTTAACCCTGACCGTAACCCTAATACTTAATGCTAACCTTAACACTAAACCCTAACCCTAAGCCCAACACTTAAACCTAATCCTATCCGTTAACCCTAACCCTAATCCTAATGCTACCCCCTAAACGTAACCCTAACCGTGACCAGTAAACCTAACCCTAACCTCTAACACAAACCATAGCACATAACTCTAACCCTAAAACTAACCCTAACCCTAAACCTAACCCTAAACCCTAACTCTTAACCTTAACTCTAAGCGTTAACTCTCACGCTAACCTTTAATCCTAACCCTAATCCTAATCTTCAACCATTAATCTAACACTTAACCCTAACCCTGTACCAAACCCTAACCCCTCATCTTAACCCTAACAGTAAACCTCAACCGTAAACCAAAGTGTAACCGTTAAACCTAAGAGTAACCTTTAACCCTAACCCTAATCCCTAACCCTAAGCCCCCACCCTAACACTAAACTTCATCCTCAACCCTAACCAGAATCCTAACCCTAAATCTAATTCTCAGACTTCTTGCTTTCTTAGAGTTTAGAAAGCCTGCAATCCTCCCATGCCATGCGTGAAAGGAGGCTCTACCACTGTGTCCTGCATGAAACCCACGGGCCCATACCCAGAGTATGATAGAGTGGGTTCCCGGGTACAATCCCAGCCCCCTAAACTCCCCCCGCCCATCTAATGCAGACAGGGCCCGTGCGCTAAGCATAAACGATACCTTTAACAGATAACCCTAACCCTCAACATAACACCCAACCCTGTTCCTATTTCTCCCCTTAACACGTAAATCTCACCGTGCGCCTAACTTTAACCTCTTATCCTAACGTTAATGCATAACCCATTTCCTGAGAACAACCCCATCCCATAATTCTAACCCTATCTCCTAGTCATCACTGTGATACCTAATCCCTAACCCTAATTCTAAACCGCTAACCCTAACCGTAACCATACCTACAACCCTAACACTGACAGTAACCCTTACTTCTAACCCCAACGCTATGCCTAACAAAAACCCTAACCCTTGACCCTAACCCTTCACCCTAACCCCTAACCCTTACCCAAACCCTTAACCCTAATCCTAATCCTAACCATTAAACCTAACCCTAGCTCTTAAAGCTAACCCTAAACCTTACCCTCACGACTAGACCTAACCCTGACAATAACTTAACACCTAACCCTAACCAGAACCACTAAAGCTAACCCTGAACCCTATAACTAACCCTAGCAATAAATTTTAACCCTAAACCTAAGCCCAACCCGTAACCCTAATCCTATCCTTTTACCCTAAAACTAACCCCTAAACCTAACCCCTATACCTCACCCTAACTCTAACCCCAATGCTAAATCTAACCATACCCCTTCATAAAACACTAACTCCTAACCGCTAACCCTAACACTAACCAAAAACCCTAATCACTAATCCCTAACCCTAACGCTTAACCTTTACCCTGACCGTTAACCCTCACCCTAAATCTTAACACTGACACTAACCTTAACCTTTAACTCTAAGCCTAACCCTTAACCCTACAGGAAGGAAGACCCTTAATGCTAATGGGATCCCTTATCCCTAACCCTAACACTACAGCTAAAAATAACCCTAACCTTGGATCCTTAAACCTAACCCCTAACACTTACTTTAACCCCAAACCATAACCCTAATCCTAAGCATTAAACCTAACCCTATCTCTTAACCCTAACGCTAGCCCTTACTCTAACGCCTAGATCTAACCCTAAATCTAACCTACCGCCTATTCCTAACCTTAAGCCCTAATGCTAACACTAACCCTGAACCCTAAACCTACCCGTAACCCTTAACACTAAGCCTATCCGTGAACCTAAACCCTGACCCTAACCATTACCCGCACCCAAGCATTTAACCCTGACCCTAACCCTAATACTAAATGCTAACCTTAACACTAAACCCTAACTCTAAGCCCAACACTTAACCCTAATCCTATCCCTTAACCCTAACCATAACCCTAATGCTACCCCCTAAACGTAACCCTATCCGTGACCAGTAAACCTAACCCTAACCTCTAACACAAACCATAGCACATAACTCTAACCCTAAAACTAACCCTAACCCTAACCGTAACCCTAAACCCTAACCCTTAACCTTAACACTAAGGGTTAACTCTAACGCCAACCTTTAATCCTAACCCTAATCCTAATCTTCAACCCTAAACCTAACTCTTAACCCTAACCCTGTACCAAAACCTAACCCCTCATCTTAACCCTAACCGTAAACCTCAACCCTAAACCAAAGTGTAACCGTTAAACCTAAGAGTAACCTTTAACCCTAACCCTAATCCCTAACCCTAAGCCCTCACCCTAACACTAAACTTCATCCTTAACCCTAACCAGAATCCTAACCCTAAATCTAATTCTCAGACTTCTTGCTTTCTTAGAGTTTAGAAAGCCTGCCATCCTCCCATGCCATGCGTGAAAGGAGGCTCTACCACTGTGTCCTGCATGAAACCCACGGGCCCATACCCAGAGAATGATAGAGTGGGTTCCCGGGTACAATCCCAGCCCGCTAAACTCCCCCCGCCCGCCTAATGCAGACGGGGCCCGTGCGCTAAGCTTAAACAATACCTTTAATAGATAACCCTAACCCTGAACATAACACCCAACCCTGTTCCTATTTCTCCCCTTAACACGTAAACCTCACCGTGCGCCTAACTTTAACCTCTTATCCTAACGTTAATGCATAACCCATTTCCTGAGAACAACACCTATCCCATAATTCTAAACCTATCTCCTAGTCATCACTGTGACACCTAATCCCTAACCCTAATTCTAAACCGCTAACCCTAACCGTAACCCTACCTACAACGCTAACACTGACAGTAACCCTTACTTCTAACCCCAACGCTATGCCTAACAAAAACCCTAACCCTTTACCCTAACCCTTCACCCTAACCCCTAAGCCTTACCCTAACCCTTAACCCTAATCCTAATCCTAACCATTAAACCTAACCCTAGCTCTTAAAGCGAACCCTAAACCTTACCCTCATGACTAGACCTAACCCTGACACTAACCTAACACCTAACCCTAACCAGAACCCCTAAAGCTAACCCTGAACCCTATCCCTAACCCCAGCAGTAAACTTTAACCCTAAACCTAAGCCCAACCCGTAACCCTAATCCTATCCTTTTACCCTAAAACTAACCCCTAAACCTAACCCCTATACCTCACCCTAACTCTAACCCCAATCCTAATTCTAACCATACCCCTTCATAAAACACTAACTCCTAACCGCTAACCCTAACACTAACCAAAAACCATAATCACTAATCCCTAACCCTAACGCTTAACCTTTACCCTAACCGTTAACCCTCACCCTAAATATTAACACTGACCCTAACCTTAAACTTTAACTCTAAGCCTAACCCTTAACCCCACAGGAAGGAAGACCCTTAATGCTAATGGGATCCCTTATCCCTAAACCTAACACTACAGCTAAAAATAACCCTAACCTTGGATCCTTAAACCTAACCCCTAACACTTACTTTAACCCCAAACCCTAACCCTAATCCTAAGCATTAAACCTAACCCTATCTCTTAACCCTAACGCTAGCCCTTACCCTTACGCCTAGATCTAACCCTAAATCTAACCTACCGCCTACACCTAAACTTAAGCCCTAATGCTAACACTAACCCTGAACCCTAAACCTACCCGTAACCCTTAACACTTACCCTATCCGTGAACCTTAACCCTGACCCTAACCATTACCCGCACCCAAGAATTTAACCCTGATTCTAACCCTAATCCTTAATGATAAAACTAACACTAAACCCTAACCCTAAGCCCAACACTTAACCCTAATCCTATCCCTTAACCCTAACCCTAACCCTAATGCTACCCCCTAAACGTAACCCTAACCGTGACCAGTAAACCTAACCCTAACCTCTAACACAAACCATAGCACATAACTCTAACCCTAAAACTAACCCTAACTCTAACCCTAACCCTAAACCCTAACTCTTAACCTTAACCCTAAGTGTTAACTCTCACGCTAACCTTTAATCCTAACTCTAATCCTAATCTTCAACCCTAAACCTAACACTTAACCCTAACCCTGTACCAAACCCTAACCCCTCATCTTAACCCTAACCGTAAACCTCAACCCTAAACCAAAGTGTAACCGTTAAACCTAAGAGTAACCTTTAACCCTAACCCTAATCCCTAACCCTAAGCCCTCACCCTAACACTAAACTTCATCCTTAACCCTAACCATAATCCTAACCCTAAATCTAACTCTCAGACTTCTTGCTTTCTTAGAGTTTAGAAAGCCTGCAATCCTCCCATGCCATGCGTGAAAGGAGGCTCTACCACTGTGTCCTGCATGAAACCCACGGGCCCATACACAGAGTATGATAGAGTGGGTTCTCGGGTACAATCCCAGCCCCCTAAACTTCCCCCGCCCGCCTAATGCAGACAGGGCCCGTGCGCTAAGCATAAACAATACCTTTAACAGATAACCCTAACCCTGAACATAACTCCCAACCCTGTTCCTATTTCTCCCCTTAACACGTAAACCTCACCGTGCGCCTAACTTTAACCTCTTGTCCTAACGTTAATGCATAACCCATTTCCTGAGAACAACCCCTATCCCATAATTCTAACCCTATCTCCTAGTCATCACTGTGACACCTAATCCCTAACCCTAATTCTAAACCGCTAACCCTAACCGTAACCGTACCTACAACCCTAACACTGACAGTAACCCTTACTTCTAACCCCAACGCTATGCCTAACAAAAACCCTAACCCTTGACCCTAACCCTTCACCCTAACCCCTAAGCTTTACCCTAACCCTTAACCCTAATCCTAATCCTAACCATTAAACCTAACCCTCGCTCTTAAAGCTAACCCTAAACCTTACCCTCACGACTAGACCTAACCCTGACACTAACCTAACACCTAACCCTAACCAGAACCCCTAAAGCTAACCCTGAACCCTATCCATAACCCTAGCTGTAAACTTTAACCCTAAACCTAAGCCCAACCCGTAACCCTAATCCTATCCTTTTACCCTAAAACTAACCCCTAAACCTAACCCCTATACCTCACCCTAACTCTAACCCCAATCCTAATTCTAACCATACCCCTTCATAAAACACTAACTCCTAACCGCTAACCCTAACACTAACCAAAAACCCTAATCACTAATCCCTAACCCTAACGCTTAACCTTTACCCTAACCGTTAACCCTCACCCTAAATCTTAACACTGACCCTAACCTTAACCTTTAACTCTAAGCCTAACCCTTAACCCTACAGGAAGGAAGATCCTTAATGCTAATGGGATCCCTTATCCCTATCCCTAACACTGCAGCTAAAAATAACCCTAACCTTGGATCCCTAAAACTAACCCCTAACACTTACTTTAACCCCAAACCCTAACCCTAATCCTAAGCATTAAACCTAACCCTATCTCTTAACCCTAACGCTAGCCCTTACCCTAACGCCTAGATCTAACCCTAAATCTAACCTACTGCGTAATCCTAAACTTAAGCCCTAATGCTAACACTAACCCTGAACCCTAAACCTACCCGTAACTCTTAACACTAACCCTATCCTTGAACCTTCACCCTGACCCAAACCATTACCCGCACCCAAGCATTTAACCCTGACCCTAACACTTATCCTTAATGCTAACCTTAACACTAAACCCTAACCCTAAGCCCAACACTTAACCCTAATCCTATCCCTTAACCCTAACCCTAACAATAACCTTAATGCTAACCCCTAAACGTAACCCTAACCGTAACAAGTAAACCTAAGCCTAACCTCTAACACAAACCATAGCACATAACTCTAACCCTAAAACTAACCCTAACCCTAACCCTAACCCCTAACTCTTAACCTTACCCCTAAGCGTTAACTCTCACGCTATCCTTTAATCCTAACCCTAATCCTAATCTTCAACCCTAAACCTAACACTTAACCCTAACCCTGTACCAAACCCTAACCCCTCATCTTAACCCTAACCGTAAACCTCAACCCTAAACCAAAGTGTAACCGTTAAACCTAAGAGTAATCTTTAACCCTAACCTAATCCCTAACCCTAAGCCCTCACCCTAACACTAAACTTCATCCTTAACCCTAACCAGAATCCTAACCCTAAATCTAATTCTCAGACTTCTTGCTTTCTTAGAGTTTAGAAAGCCTGCAATCCTCCCATGCCATGCGTGAAAGGAGGCTCTACCACTGTGTCCTGCATGCAACCCACGGGCCCATACCCAGAGTATGATAGAGTGGGTTCCTGGGTACAATCCCAGCCCCCTAAACTCCCCCCGCCCGCCTAATGCAGACAGGGCCCGTGCGCTAAGCATAAACAATACCTTTAACAGATAACCCTAACCCTGAACATAACACTCAACCCTGTTCCTATTTCTCCCCTTAACACGGAAACCTCACCGTGCGCCTAACTTTAACCTCTTATCCTAACGTTAATGCATAACCCATTTCCTGAGAACCACCCCATCCCATAATTCTAACCCTATCTCCTAGTCATCACTGTGACACCTAATCCCTAACCCTAATTCTAAACCGCTAACCCTAACCGAAACCCTACCTACAACCCTAACACTGACAGTAACCCTTACTTCTAACCCCAACGCTATGCCTAACAAACACCCTAACCCTTGACCCTAACCCTTCACCCTAACCCCTAAGCCTTACCCTAACCCTTAACCCTAATCCTAATCCTAACCATTAAACCTAACCCTAGCTCTTAAAGCTAACCCTAAACCTTACCCTCACGACTAGACCTAACCCTGACACTAACCTAACACTTAACCCTAACCAGAACCCCTAAAGCTAACCCTGAACCCTATCCCTAACCCTAGCAGTAAATTTTAACCCTAAACCTAAGCCGAACGCGTAACCCTAATCCTATCCTTTTACCCTAAAACTAACCCCTAAATCTAACCCCTATACCTCACCCTAACTCTAACCCCAATCCTAATTCTAACCATACCCCTTGATAAAATACTAACACCTAACCACTAACCCTAACACTAACCAAAAACCCTAATCACTAATCCCTAACCCTAACGCTTAACCTTTACCCTAACCGTTAACCCTCACCCTAAATCTTAACCCTGACTCTAACCTTAAACTTTAACTCTAAGCCTAACCCTTAACCCTACAGTAAGGAAGACCCTTAATGCTAAGGGGATCCCTTATCCCTAACCCTAACACTACATATAAAAATAACCCTAACCTTGGATCCTTAAACCTAACCCCTAACACTTACTTTAACCCCAAACCCTAACCCTAATCCTAAGCATTAAACCTAACCCTATCTCTTAACCCTAACGCTAGCCCTTACCCTAACGCCTAGATCTAACCCTAAATCTAACCTACTGCCTAATCCTAACCTTAAGCCCTAATGCTAACACTAACCCTGAACCCTAAACCTACCCGTAACCCTTAACACTAACCCTATCCGTGAACCTTAACCCTGACCCTAACCATTACCTGCACCCAAGCATTTAACCCTGACCCTAACCCTAATACTTAATGCTAACCTTAACACTAAACACTAACCCTAAGCCCAACACTTAACCCTAATCCTATACCTTAACCCTAACCCTAACCCTAACCCTAATGCTAACCCCTAAACGTAACCCTAACCATGACCAGTAAACCTAACTCTAACCTCTAACACAAACCATAGCACATAACTCTAACCCTAAAACTAACCCTAACCCTAACCCTAACCCTAAACCCTAACTCATAACCTTAACACTAAGTGTTAACTCTCACGCTAACCTTTAATCCTAACCCTAATCCTAATCTTCAACCCTAATCCTAACACTTAACCCTAACCCTGTACCAAACCCTAACCCCTCATCTTAACCCTAACCGTAAATCTCAACCCTAAACCAAAGTGTAACCGTTAAACCTAAGAGTAACCTTTAACCCTAACCCTAATCCCTAACCCTAAGCCCTCACCCTAACACTAAACTTCATCCTTAACCTTAACCAGAATCCTAACCCTAAATCTCATTCTCAGACTTCTTGCTTTCTTAGAGTTTAGAAAGCCTGCAATCCTCCCATGCCATGCTTGAAAGGAGGCTCTACCACCTTGTCCTGCATGAAACCCACGGGCCCGTACCCAGAGTATGATAGAGTGGTTTCCCGGGTACACTCCCAGCCCTCTAAACTCCCCCCGCCCGCCTAATGCAGACAGGGCCCGTGCGCTAAGCATAAACAATACCTTTAACAGATAACCCTAACCCTGAACATAACACCGAACCCTGCTCCTATTTCTCATCTTAACACGTAAACCTCACCATGCGCCTAACTTTAACCTCTTATCCTAACGTTAATGCATAACCCATTTCCTGAGAACAACCCTTATCCCATAATTCTAACCCTATCTCCTTGTCATCACTGTGACACCTAATCCCTAACCCTAATTCTAAACCGCTAACCCTAACCGTAACCCTACCTACAACCCTAACACTGACAGTAACCCTTACTTCTAACCCCAACGCTATGCCTAACAAAAACCCTAACCCTTGACCCTAACTCTTCACCCTAACCCCTAAGCCTTACCCTAACCCTAAACCCTAATCCTAATGCTAACCATTAAACCTAACCCTAGCTCTTAAAGCTAACCCTAAACCTTACCCTCACGACTAGACCTAACCCTGACACTAACCTAACACCTAACCCTAACCAGAACCCCTAAAGCTAACCCTGAACCCTATCCCTAACCCTAGCAGTAAACTTTAACCCTAAACCTAAGCCCAACCCATAACCCTAATCCTATCCTTTTACCCTAAAACTAACCCCTAAACCTAACCCCTTTACCTCACCCTAACTCTAACCCCAATCCTAATTCTAACCATACCCCTTCATAAAACACTAATTCCAACCGCTAACCCTAACACTAACCAAAAACCCTAATCACTAATCCCTAACCCTAACGCTTAACCTTTACCCTAACCGTTAACCCAAACCCTAAATCTTAACACTGACCCTAACCTTAACCTTTAACTCTAAGCTTAACCCTTAACCCTACAGTAAGGAAGACCCTTAATGCTAATGGTATCCCTTATCCCTAACCCTAACACTACAGCTAAAAATAACCCTAACCTTGGATCCTTAAACCTAACCCCTAACACTTACTTTAACCCCAAACCCTAACCCTAATCCTAAGCATTAAACCTAACCCTATCTCTTAACCCTAACGCTAGCCCTTACCCTAACGCCTAGATCTCACCCTAAATCTAACCTACCGCCTAATCCTAACCTTAAGCCCTAATGCTAACACTAACCCTGAACCCTAAGCCTACCCGTAACCCTTAACACTAACCCTATCCGTGAACCTAAACCCTGACCCTAACCATTACCCGCACCCAAGCATTTAACCCTGACCGTAACCCTAATACTTAATGCTAACCTTAACACTAAACCCTAACCCTAAGCCCAACACTTAAACCTAATCCTATCCGTTAACCCTAACCCTAATCCTAATGCTACCCCCTAAACGTAACCCTAACCGTGACCAGTAAACCTAACCCTAACCTCTAACACAAACCATAGCACATAACTCTAACCCTAAAACTAACCCTAACCCTAAACCTAACCCTAAACCCTAACTCTTAACCTTAACTCTAAGCGTTAACTCTCACGCTAACCTTTAATCCTAACCCTAATCCTAATCTTCAACCATAAATCTAACACTTAACCCTAACCCTGTACCAAACCCTAACCCCTCATCTTAACCCTAACAGTAAACCTCAACCGTAAACCAAAGTGTAACCGTTAAACCTAAGAGTAACCTTTAACCCTAACCCTAATCCCTAACCCTAAGCCCCCACCCTAACACTAAACTTCATCCTCAACCCTAACCAGAATCCTAACCCTAAATCTAATTCTCAGACTTCTTGCTTTCTTAGAGTTTAGAAAGCCTGCAATCCTCCCATGCCATGCGTGAAAGGAGGCTCTACCACTGTGTCCTGCATGAAACCCACGGGCCCATACCCAGAGTATGATAGAGTGGGTTCCCGGGTACAATCCCAGCCCCCTAAACTCCCCCCGCCCATCTAATGCAGACAGGGCCCGTGCGCTAAGCATAAACGATACCTTTAACAGATAACCCTAACCCTCAACATAACACCCAACCCTGTTCCTATTTCTCCCCTTAACACGTAAATCTCACCGTGCGCCTAACTTTAACCTCTTATCCTAACGTTAATGCATAACCCATTTCCTGAGAACAACCCCATCCCATAATTCTAACCCTATCTCCTAGTCATCACTGTGATACCTAATCCCTAACCCTAATTCTAAACCGCTAACCCTAACCGTAACCATACCTACAACCCTAACACTGACAGTAACCCTTACTTCTAACCCCAACGCTATGCCTAACAAAAACCCTAACCCTTGACCCTAACCCTTCACCCTAACCCCTAACCCTTACCCAAACCCTTAACCCTAATCCTAATCCTAACCATTAAACCTAACCCTAGCTCTTAAAGCTAACCCTAAACCTTACCCTCACGACTAGACCTAACCCTGACAATAACTTAACACCTAACCCTAACCAGAACCACTAAAGCTAACCCTGAACCCTATAACTAACCCTAGCAATAAATTTTAACCCTAAACCTAAGCCCAACCCGTAACCCTAATCCTATCCTTTTACCCTAAAACTAACCCCTAAACCTAACCCCTATACCTCACCCTAACTCTAACCCCAATGCTAAATCTAACCATACCCCTTCATAAAACACTAACTCCTAACCGCTAACCCTAACACTAACCAAAAACCCTAATCACTAATCCCTAACCCTAACGCTTAACCTTTACCCTGACCGTTAACCCTCACCCTAAATCTTAACACTTACCCTAACCTTAACCTTTAACTCTAAGCCTAACCCTTAACCCTACAGTAAGGAAGACCCTTAATGCTAATGGGATCCCTTATCCCTAACCCTAACACTACAGCTAAAAATAACCCTAACCTTGGATCCTTAAACGTAACTCCTAACACTTACTTTAACCCCAAACCCTAACCCTAATCCTAAGTATTAAACCTATCCCTATCTCTTAACCCTAACGCTAGCCCTTACCCTAACGCCTAGATCTAACCCTAAATCTAACCTACCGCCTAATCCTAACCTTAAGCCCTAATGCTAACACTAACCCTGAACCCTAAACCTACCCATCAACCTTAACACTCACCCTCTCCGTGAACCTTAACCCTGACCCTAACCATTACCCGCACCAAAGCATTTAAACCTGACCCTAACCCTAATCCTTAATGCTAACTCTAACACTAAACCCTAACCCTAAGCCCAACACTTAACCCTAATCCTATCCCTTAACCCTAACCGTAACCCTAACCCTAATGCTAACCCCTAAATGTAACCCTAACCGTGACCAGTAAACCTAACCTCTACCTCTAACACAAACCATAGCACATAACTCTAACCCTAAAACTAACCCTAACCCTAACCCTAACCCTAAACCCTAACACTTAACCTTAACCCAAAGCGTTAACTCTAACGCTAACCTTTAATCCTAACCCTAATCCTAATCTTCAACCCTAAACCTAACACTTAACCCTAACCCTGTACCAAACCCTAACCCCTCATCTTAACCCTAACCGTAAACCTCAACCCGAAACCAAAGTGTAACCGTTAAACCTAAGTGTAACCTTTAACCCTAACCCTATTCCCTAACACTAAGCCCTCACCCTAACACTAAACTTCATCCTTAACCCTAACCAGAATCCTAACCCTAAATCTAATTCTCAGACTTCTTGCTTTCTTAGTGTTTAGAAAGCCTGCAATCCTCCCATGCCATGCGTGAAAGGAGGCTCTTCCACTGTGTCCCGCATGAAACCCACGGGCCCATACCCAGAGTATGATAGAGTGGGTTCCCGGGTACAATCCCAGCCCCCTAAACTTCCCCTGCCCGCCTAATGCAGACAGGGCCCGTGCGCTAAGCATAAACAATACCTTTAACAGATAACCCTAACCCTGAACATAACACCCAACCCTGTTCCTATTTCTCCCCTTAACACGTAAACCTCACCGTGTGACTAACTTTAACCTCTTATCCTAACGTTAATGCATAACCCATTTCCTGAGAACAACCCCTATCCCATAATTCTAACCCTATCTCCTAGTCATCACTGTGACACCTAATCCCTAACCCTAATTCTAAACCGCTAACCCTAACCGTAACCCTACCTACAACCCTAACACTGACAGTAACCCTTACTTCTACCCCAACGCTATGCCTAACAAAAACCCTAACCCTTGACCCTAACTCTTCACCCTAACCCCTAAGTCTTACCCTAACCCTTAACCCTAATCCTAATCCTAACCATTAAACCTAACCCTAGCTCTTAAATCTAACCCTAAACCTTACCCTCACGACTAGACCTAACCCTGACACTAACCTAACACCTAACGCTAACCAGAACCCCTAAAGCTAACACTGAACCCTATCCCTAACCCTAGCAGTAAATTTTAACCCTAAACATAAGTCCAACCCGTAACCCTATTAGTATCCTTTTACCCTAAAACTAACCCCTAAACCTAACCCCTATACCTCACCCTAACTCTAACCCCAAACCTAATTCTAACCATACCCCTTCATAAAACACTAACTGCTAACCGCTAACCCTAAAACTACCCAAAAACCCTAATCACTAATCCCTAACCCTAACGCTTAACCTTCACCCTAACCGTTAACCCTCACCCTAAATCTTAATACTGACCCTAATCTTAACCTAATCCTTAATGATAACCCTAACACTAAGCCCTAACACTAAGCCCAACACTTAACCCTTATCCTATCCCTAAACCCTAACCCTAAAACTAATGCTACTCCCTAAACGTAACCCTAACCGTGACCAGTAAACCTAACCCTAACCTCTAACACAAACCATAGCACATAACTCTAACCCTAAAACTAACCCTAAACCTAACCCTAAACCCTAACTCTTAACCTTAACCCTAAGCGTTAACTCTCACGCTAACCTTTAATCCTAACCCTAATCCTAATCTTCAACCCTAAACCTAACACTTAACCCTAACCCTGTACCAAACCCTAACCCCTCATCTTAACCCTAACCGTAAACCTCAACCCTAAACCAAAGTGTAACCGTTAAACCTAAGAGTAACCTTTAACCCTAACCCTAATCCCTAACCCTAAGCCCTCACCCTAACACTAAACTTCATCCTTAACCTTAACCAGAATCCTAACCCTAAATCTCATTCTCAGACTTCTTGCTTTCTTAGAGTTTAGAAAGCCTGCAATCCTCCCATGCCATGCTTGAAAGGAGGCTCTACCACCTTGTCCTGCATGAAACCCACGGGCCCGTACCCAGAGTATGATAGAGTGGTTTCCCGGGTACACTCCCAGCCCTCTAAACTCCCCCCGCCCGCCTAATGCAGACAGGGCCCGTGCGCTAAGCATAAACAATACCTTTAACAGATAACCCTAACCCTGAACATAACACCGAACCCTGCTCCTATTTCTCATCTTAACACGTAAACCTCACCATGCGCCTAACTTTAACCTCTTATCCTAACGTTAATGCATAACCCATTTCCTGAGAACAACCCTTATCCCATAATTCTAACCCTATCTCCTTGTCATCACTGTGACACCTAATCCCTAACCCTAATTCTAAACCGCTAACCCTAACCGTAACCCTACCTACAACCCTAACACTGACAGTAACCCTTACTTCTAACCCCAACGCTATGCCTAACAAAAACCCTAACCCTTGACCCTAACTCTTCACCCTAACCCCTAAGCCTTACCCTAACCCTAAACCCTAATCCTAATGCTAACCATTAAACCTAACCCTAGCTCTTAAAGCTAACCCTAAACCTTACCCTCACGACTAGACCTAACCCTGACACTAACCTAACACCTAACCCTAACCAGAACCCCTAAAGCTAACCCTGAACCCTATCCCTAACCCTAGCAGTAAACTTTAACCCTAAACCTAAGCCCAACCCATAACCCTAATCCTATCCTTTTACCCTAAAACTAACCCCTAAACCTAACCCCTTTACCTCACCCTAACTCTAACCCCAATCCTAATTCTAACCATACCCCTTCATAAAACACTAATTCCAACCGCTAACCCTAACACTAACCAAAAACCCTAATCACTAATCCCTAACCCTAACGCTTAACCTTTACCCTAACCGTTAACCCAAACCCTAAATCTTAACACTGACCCTAACCTTAACCTTTAACTCTAAGCTTAACCCTTAACCCTACAGTAAGGAAGACCCTTAATGCTAATGGTATCCCTTATCCCTAACCCTAACACTACAGCTAAAAATAACCCTAACCTTGGATCCTTAAACCTAACCCCTAACACTTACTTTAACCCCAAACCCTAACCCTAATCCTAAGCATTAAACCTAACCCTATCTCTTAACCCTAACGCTAGCCCTTACCCTAACGCCTAGATCTCACCCTAAATCTAACCTACCGCCTAATCCTAACCTTAAGCCCTAATGCTAACACTAACCCTGAACCCTAAGCCTACCCGTAACCCTTAACACTAACCCTATCCGTGAACCTAAACCCTGACCCTAACCATTACCCGCACCCAAGCATTTAACCCTGACCGTAACCCTAATACTTAATGCTAACCTTAACACTAAACCCTAACCCTAAGCCCAACACTTAAACCTAATCCTATCCGTTAACCCTAACCCTAATCCTAATGCTACCCCCTAAACGTAACCCTAACCGTGACCAGTAAACCTAACCCTAACCTCTAACACAAACCATAGCACATAACTCTAACCCTAAAACTAACCCTAACCCTAAACCTAACCCTAAACCCTAACTCTTAACCTTAACTCTAAGCGTTAACTCTCACGCTAACCTTTAATCCTAACCCTAATCCTAATCTTCAACCATAAATCTAACACTTAACCCTAACCCTGTACCAAACCCTAACCCCTCATCTTAACCCTAACAGTAAACCTCAACCGTAAACCAAAGTGTAACCGTTAAACCTAAGAGTAACCTTTAACCCTAACCCTAATCCCTAACCCTAAGCCCCCACCCTAACACTAAACTTCATCCTCAACCCTAACCAGAATCCTAACCCTAAATCTAATTCTCAGACTTCTTGCTTTCTTAGAGTTTAGAAAGCCTGCAATCCTCCCATGCCATGCGTGAAAGGAGGCTCTACCACTGTGTCCTGCATGAAACCCACGGGCCCATACCCAGAGTATGATAGAGTGGGTTCCCGGGTACAATCCCAGCCCCCTAAACTCCCCCCGCCCATCTAATGCAGACAGGGCCCGTGCGCTAAGCATAAACGATACCTTTAACAGATAACCCTAACCCTCAACATAACACCCAACCCTGTTCCTATTTCTCCCCTTAACACGTAAATCTCACCGTGCGCCTAACTTTAACCTCTTATCCTAACGTTAATGCATAACCCATTTCCTGAGAACAACCCCATCCCATAATTCTAACCCTATCTCCTAGTCATCACTGTGATACCTAATCCCTAACCCTAATTCTAAACCGCTAACCCTAACCGTAACCATACCTACAACCCTAACACTGACAGTAACCCTTACTTCTAACCCCAACGCTATGCCTAACAAAAACCCTAACCCTTGACCCTAACCCTTCACCCTCACCCCTAACCCTTACCCAAACCCTTAACCCTAATCCTAATCCTAACCATTAAACCTAACCCTAGCTCTTAAAGCTAACCCTAAACCTTACCCTCACGACTAGACCTAACCCTGACAATAACTTAACACCTAACCCTAACCAGAACCACTAAAGCTAACCCTGAACCCTATAACTAACCCTAGCAATAAATTTTAACCCTAAACCTAAGCCCAACCCGTAACCCTAATCCTATCCTTTTACCCTAAAACTAACCCCTAAACCTAACCCCTATACCTCACCCTAACTCTAACCCCAATGCTAAATCTAACCATACCCCTTCATAAAACACTAACTCCTAACCGCTAACCCTAACACTAACCAAAAACCCTAATCACTAATCCCTAACCCTAACGCTTAACCTTTACCCTGACCGTTAACCCTCACCCTAAATCTTAACACTGACACTAACCTTAACCTTTAACTCTAAGCCTAACCCTTAACCCTACAGGAAGGAAGACCCTTAATGCTAATGGGATCCCTTATCCCTAACCCTAACACTACAGCTAAAAATAACCCTAACCTTGGATCCTTAAACCTAACCCCTAACACTTACTTTAACCCCAAACCATAACCCTAATCCTAAGCATTAAACCTAAACCTATCTCTTAACCCTAACGCTAGCCCTTACTCTAACGCCTAGATCTAACCCTAAATCTAACCTACCGCCTATTCCTAACCTTAAGCCCTAATGCTAACACTAACCCTGAACCCTAAACCTACCCGTAACCCTTAACACTAAGCCTATCCGTGAACCTAAACCCTGACCCTAACCATTACCCGCACCCAAGCATTTAACCCTGACCCTAACCCTAATACTAAATGCTAACCTTAACACTAAACCCTAACTCTAAGCCCAACACTTAACCCTAATCCTATCCCTTAACCCTAACCATAACCCTAATGCTACCCCCTAAACGTAACCCTATCCGTGACCAGTAAACCTAACCCTAACCTCTAACACAAACCATAGCACATAACTCTAACCCTAAAACTAACCCTAACCCTAACCGTAACCCTAAACCCTAACTCTTAACCTTAACACTAAGGGTTAACTCTAACGCCAACCTTTAATCCTAACCCTAATCCTAATCTTCAACCCTAAACCTAACTCTTAACCCTAACCCTGTACCAAAACCTAACCCCTCATCTTAACCCTAACCGTAAACCTCAACCCTAAACCAAAGTGTAACCATTAAACCTAAGAGTAACCTTTAACCCTAACCCTAATCCCTAACCCTAAGCCCTCACCCTAACACTAAACTTCATCCTTAACCCTAACCAGAATCCTAACCCTAAATCTAATTCTCAGACTTCTTGCTTTCTTAGAGTTTAGAAAGCCTGCCATCCTCCCATGCCATGCGTGAAAGGAGGCTCTACCACTGTGTCCTGCATGAAACCCACGGGCCCATACCCAGAGAATGATAGAGTGGGTTCCCGGGTACAATCCCAGCCCGCTAAACTCCCCCCGCCCGCCTAATGCAGACGGGGCCCGTGCGCTAAGCTTAAACAATACCTTTAATAGATAACCCTAACCCTGAACATAACACCCAACCCTGTTCCTATTTCTCCCCTTAACACGTAAACCTCACCGTGCGCCTAACTTTAACCTCTTATCCTAACGTTAATGCATAACCCATTTCCTGAGAACAACACCTATCCCATAATTCTAAACCTATCTCCTAGTCATCACTGTGACACCTAATCCCTAACCCTAATTCTAAACCGCTAACCCTAACCGTAACCCTACCTACAACGCTAACACTGACAGTAACCCTTACTTCTAACCCCAACGCTATGCCTAACAAAAACCCTAACCCTTTACCCTAACCCTTCACCCTAACCCCTAAGCCTTACCCTAACCCTTAACCCTAATCCTAATCCTAACCATTAAACCTAACCCTAGCTCTTAAAGCGAACCCTAAACCTTACCCTCATGACTAGACCTAACCCTGACACTAACCTAACACCTAACACTAACCAGAACCCCTAAAGCTAACCCTGAACCCTATCCCTAACCCCAGCAGTAAACTTTAACCCTAAACCTAAGCCCAACCCGTAACCCTAATCCTATCCTTTTACCCTAAAACTAACCCCTAAACCTAACCCCTATACCTCACCCTAACTCTAACCCCAATCCTAATTCTAACCATACCCCTTCATAAAACACTAACTCCTAACCGCTAACCCTAACACTAACCAAAAACCATAATCACTAATCCCTAACCCTAACGCTTAACCTTTACCCTAACCGTTAACCCTCACCCTAAATATTAACACTGACCCTAACCTTAAACTTTAACTCTAAGCCTAACCCTTAACCCCACAGGAAGGAAGACCCTTAATGCTAATGGGATCCCTTATCCCTAAACCTAACACTACAGCTAAAAATAACCCTAACCTTGGATCCTTAAACCTAACCCCTAACACTTACTTTAACCCCAAACCCTAACCCTAATCCTAAGCATTAAACCTAACCCTATCTCTTAACCCTAACGCTAGCCCTTACCCTTACGCCTAGATCTAACCCTAAATCTAACCTACCGCCTACACCTAAACTTAAGCCCTAATGCTAACACTAACCCTGAACCCTAAACCTACCCGTAACCCTTAACACTTTCCCTATCCGTGAACCTTAACCCTGACCCTAACCATTACCCGCACCCAAGAATTTAACCCTGATTCTAACCCTAATCCTTAATGATAAAACTAACACTAAACCCTAACCCTAAGCCCAACACTTAACCCTAATCCTATCCCTTAACCCTAACCCTAACCCTAATGCTACCCCCTAAACGTAACCCTAACCGTGACCAGTAAACCTAACCCTAACCTCTAACACAAACCATAGCACATAACTCTAACCCTAAAACTAACCCTAACTCTAACCCTAACCCTAAACCCTAACTCTTAACCTTAACCCTAAGTGTTAACTCTCACGCTAACCTTTAATCCTAACTCTAATCCTAATCTTCAACCCTAAACCTAACACTTAACCCTAACCCTGTACCAAACCCTAACCCCTCATCTTAACCCTAACCGTAAACCTCAACCCTAAACCAAAGTGTAACCGTTAAACCTAAGAGTAACCTTTAACCCTAACCCTAATCCCTAACCCTAAGCCCTCACCCTAACACTAAACTTCATCCTTAACCCTAACCATAATCCTAACCCTAAATCTAACTCTCAGACTTCTTGCTTTCTTAGAGTTTAGAAAGCCTGCAATCCTCCCATGCCATGCGTGAAAGGAGGCTCTACCACTGTGTCCTGCATGAAACCCACGGGCCCATACACAGAGTATGATAGAGTGGGTTCTCGGGTACAATCCCAGCCCCCTAAACTTCCCCCGCCCGCCTAATGCAGACAGGGCCCGTGCGCTAAGCATAAACAATACCTTTAACAGATAACCCTAACCCTGAACATAACTCCCAACCCTGTTCCTATTTCTCCCCTTAACACGTAAACCTCACCGTGCGCCTAACTTTAACCTCTTGTCCTAACGTTAATGCATAACCCATTTCCTGAGAACAACCCCTATCCCATAATTCTAACCCTATCTCCTAGTCATCACTGTGACACCTAATCCCTAACCCTAATTCTAAACCGCTAACCCTAACCGTAACCGTACCTACAACCCTAACACTGACAGTAACCCTTACTTCTAACCCCAACGCTATGCCTAACAAAAACCCTAACCCTTGACCCTAACCCTTCACCCTAACCCCTAAGCTTTACCCTAACCCTTAACCCTAATCCTAATCCTAACCATTAAACCTAACCCTCGCTCTTAAAGCTAACCCTAAACCTTACCCTCACGACTAGACCTAACCCTGACACTAACCTAACACCTAACCCTAACCAGAACCCCTAAAGCTAACCCTGAACCCTATCCATAACCCTAGCTGTAAACTTTAACCCTAAACCTAAGCCCAACCCGTAACCCTAATCCTATCCTTTTACCCTAAAACTAACCCCTAAACCTAACCCCTATACCTCACCCTAACTCTAACCCCAATCCTAATTCTAACCATACCCCTTCATAAAACACTAACTCCTAACCGCTAACCCTAACACTAACCAAAAACCCTAATCACTAATCCCTAACCCTAACGCTTAACCTTTACCCTAACCGTTAACCCTCACCCTAAATCTTAACACTGACCCTAACCTTAACCTTTAACTCTAAGCCTAACCCTTAACCCTACAGGAAGGAAGATCCTTAATGCTAATGGGATCCCTTATCCCTATCCCTAACACTGCAGCTAAAAATAACCCTAACCTTGGATCCCTAAAACTAACCCCTAACACTTACTTTAACCCCAAACCCTAACCCTAATCCTAAGCATTAAACCTAACCCTATCTCTTAACCCTAACGCTAGCCCTTACCCTAACGCCTAGATCTAACCCTAAATCTAACCTACTGCGTAATCCTAAACTTAAGCCCTAATGCTAACACTAACCCTGAACCCTAAACCTACCCGTAACTCTTAACACTAACCCTATCCTTGAACCTTCACCCTGACCCAAACCATTACCCGCACCCAAGCATTTAACCCTGACCCTAACCCTTATCCTTAATGCTAACCTTAACACTAAACCCTAACCCTAAGCCCAACACTTAACCCTAATCCTATCCCTTAACCCTAACCCTAACAATAACCTTAATGCTAACCCCTAAACGTAACCCTAACCGTGACAAGTAAACCTAAGCCTAACCTCTAACACAAACCATAGCACATAACTCTAACCCTAAAACTAACCCTAACCCTAACCCTAACCCCTAACTCTTAACCTTACCCCTAAGCGTTAACTCTCACGCTATCCTTTAATCCTAACCCTAATCCTAATCTTCAACCCTAAACCTAACACTTAACCCTAACCCTGTACCAAACCCTAACCCCTCATCTTAACCCTAACCGTAAACCTCAACCCTAAACCAAAGTGTAACCGTTAAACCTAAGAGTAATCTTTAACCCTAACCTAATCCCTAACCCTAAGCCCTCACCCTAACACTAAACTTCATCCTTAACCCTAACCAGAATCCTAACCCTAAATCTAATTCTCAGACTTCTTGCTTTCTTAGAGTTTAGAAAGCCTGCAATCCTCCCATGCCATGCGTGAAAGGAGGCTCTACCACTGTGTCCTGCATGCAACCCACGGGCCCATACCCAGAGTATGATAGAGTGGGTTCCTGGGTACAATCCCAGCCCCCTAAACTCCCCCCGCCCGCCTAATGCAGACAGGGCCCGTGCGCTAAGCATAAACAATACCTTTAACAGATAACCCTAACCCTGAACATAACACTCAACCCTGTTCCTATTTCTCCCCTTAACACGGAAACCTCACCGTGCGCCTAACTTTAACCTCTTATCCTAACGTTAATGCATAACCCATTTCCTGAGAACCACCCCATCCCATAATTCTAACCCTATCTCCTAGTCATCACTGTGACACCTAATCCCTAACCCTAATTCTAAACCGCTAACCCTAACCGAAACCCTACCTACAACCCTAACACTGACAGTAACCCTTACTTCTAACCCCAACGCTATGCCTAACAAACACCCTAACCCTTGACCCTAACCCTTCACCCTAACCCCTAAGCCTTACCCTAACCCTTAACCCTAATCCTAATCCTAACCATTAAACCTAACCCTAGCTCTTAAAGCTAACCCTAAACCTTACCCTCACGACTAGACCTAACCCTGACACTAACCTAACACTTAACCCTAACCAGAACCCCTAAAGCTAACCCTGAACCCTATCCCTAACCCTAGCAGTAAATTTTAACCCTAAACCTAAGCCGAACGCGTAACCCTAATCCTATCCTTTTACCCTAAAACTAACCCCTAAATCTAACCCCTATACCTCACCCTAACTCTAACCCCAATCCTAATTCTAACCATACCCCTTGATAAAATACTAACACCTAACCACTAACCCTAACACTAACCAAAAACCCTAATCACTAATCCCTAACCCTAACGCTTAACCTTTACCCTAACCGTTAACCCTCACCCTAAATCTTAACCCTGACTCTAACCTTAAACTTTAACTCTAAGCCTAACCCTTAACCCTACAGTAAGGAAGACCCTTAATGCTAAGGGGATCCCTTATCCCTAACCCTAACACTACATATAAAAATAACCCTAACCTTGGATCCTTAAACCTAACCCCTAACACTTACTTTAACCCCAAACCCTAACCCTAATCCTAAGCATTAAACCTAACCCTATCTCTTAACCCTAACGCTAGCCCTTACCCTAACGCCTAGATCTAACCCTAAATCTAACCTACTGCCTAATCCTAACCTTAAGCCCTAATGCTAACACTAACCCTGAACCCTAAACCTACCCGTAACCCTTAACACTAACCCTATCCGTGAACCTTAACCCTGACCCTAACCATTACCCGCACCCAAGCATTTAACCCTGACCCTAACCCTAATACTTAATGCTAACCTTAACACTAAACACTAACCCTAAGCCCAACACTTAACCCTAATCCTATACCTTAACCCTAACCCTAACCCTAACCCTAATGCTAACCCCTAAACGTAACCCTAACCATGACCAGTAAACCTAACTCTAACCTCTAACACAAACCATAGCACATAACTCTAACCCTAAATCTAACCCTAACCCTAACCCTAAACCGTAACTCTTAACCTTAACCCTAAGCGTTAACTCTCACGCTAACCTTTAATCCTAACCCTAATCCTAATCTTCAACCCTAAACCTAACACTTAACCCTAACCCTGTACCAAACCCTAACCCCTCATCTTAACCCTAACCGTAAACCTCAACCCTGAACCAAAGTGTAACCATTCAACCTAAGAGTAACCTTTAACCCTAACCCTATTCCCTAACCCTAAGCCCTCACCCTAACACTAAACTTCATCTTTAACCCTAACCAGAATCCTAACCCTAAATCTAATTCTCAGACTTCTTGCTTTCTTAGAGTTTAGAAAGCCTGCAATCCTCCCTTGCCATGCGTGAAAGGAGGCTCTACCACTGTGTCCTGCATGAAACCCACGGGCCCATACCCAGAGTATGATAGAGTGGGTTCCCGGGTACAATCCCAGCCCCCTAAACTCACCCCGCCCGCCTAATGCAGACAGGGCCCGTGCGCTAAGCATAAACAATACCTTTAACAGATAACCCTAACCCTGAACATAACACCCAACCCTGTTCCTATTTCTCCCCTTAACACGTAAACCTCACCGTGCGCCTAACTTTAACCTCTTATCCTAACGTTAATGCATAACCCATTTTCGGAGAACAACCCCATCCCATAATTCTAACCCTATCTCCTAGTCATCACTGTGACACCTAATCCCTAACCCTAATTCTAAACCGCTAACCCTAACCGTAACCCTACCTACAACCCTAACACTGACAGTAACCCTTACTTCTAAACCCAACGCTATGCCTAACAAAAACCCTAACCCTTGACCCTAACCCTTCACCCTAACCCCTAAGCCTTACCCTAACCCTTAACCCTAATCCTAATCCTAACCATTAAACCTAACCCTAGCTCTTAAAGCTAACCCTAAACCTTACCCTCACGACTAGACCTAACCCTGACACTAACCTAACACCTAACCCTAACCAGAACCCCTAAAGGTAACCCTGAACCCTATCCCTAACCCTAGCAGTAAACTTTAACCCTAAACCTAAGCCTAACCCGTAACCCTAATCCTATCCTTTTACCCTAAAACTAACCCCTAAACTTAACCCCTATACCTCACCCTAAGTCTAACCCCAATCCTAATTCTAACCATACCCCTTCATAAAACACTAACTCCTAACCTCTAACCCTAACACTAACCAAAAACCCTAATCACTAATCCCTAACTCTAACGCTTAACCTTTACCCTAACCGTTAACCCTCAACCTAAATCTTTACAATGACCCTAACCTTAACCTAATCCTTAATGATAACCCTAACACTAAGCCCTAACACTAAGCCCAACACTTAACCCTAATCCCATGCCTTAACCCTAAACCTGAAACTAATGCTAACGCCTAAACGTAACCCTAACCATGACCAGTAAACCTAACCCTAACCTCTAACACAAACCATAGCACATAACTCTAACCCTAAAACTAACCCTAAACCTAACCCTAAACCCTAACTCTTAACCTTAACCCTAAGCGTTAACTCTCACGCTAACCTTTAATCCTAACCCTAATCCTAATCTTCAACCCTAAACCTAACTCTTAACCCTAACCCTGTACCAAAACCTAACCCCTCATCTTAACCCTAACCGTAAACCTCAACCCTAAACCAAAGTGTAACCGTTAAACCTAAGAATAACCTTTAACCCTAACCCTATTCCCTAACCCTAAGCCCTCACCCTAACTCTAAACTTCATCCTTAACCCTAACCAGAATCCTAACCCTAAATCTAATTCTCAGACTTCTTGCTTTCTTAGAGTTTAGAAAGCCTGCAATCCTCCCATGCCATGCGTGAAAGGAGGCTCTACCACTGTGTCCTGCATGAAACCCACGGGCCCATACCCAGAGTATGATAGAGTGGGTTCCCGGGTACAATCCCAGCCCCCTAAACTCCCCCCGCCCGCCTAATGCAGACAGGGCCCGTGCGCTAAGCATAAACAATACCTTTAACAGATAACCCTAACCCTGAACATAACACCCAACCCTGTTCCTATTTCTCCCCTTAACACGGAAACCTCACCGTGCGCCTAACTTTAACCTCTTATCCTAACGTTAATGCATAACCCATTTCCTGAGAACAACTCCTATCCCATAATTCTAACCCTACATCCTAGTCATCACTGTGACACCTAATCCCTAACCCTAATTCTCAACCGCTAACCCTAACCGTAAGCCTACCTAAAACCCTAACACTGACAGTAACCCTTACTTCTAACCCCAACGCTATGCCTAACAAAAACCCTAACCCTTCACCCTAACCCCTAAGCCTTACCCGAACCCTTAACCCTAATCCTAATCCTAACCATTAAACCTAACCCTAGCTCTTAAAGCTAACCCTAAACCTTACCCTCACGACTAGACCTAACCCTGACACTAACCTAACACCTAACCCTAACCAGAACCCCTAAAGCTAACCCTGAACCCTATCCCTAACCCTAGCAGTAAACTTTAACCCTAAACCTAACCCAACCCGTAACCCTAATCCTATCCTTTTACCCTAAAACTAACCCCTAAACCTAACCCCTAAACCTCACCCTAACTCTAACCCCAATCCTAATTCTAACCATACCCCTTCATAAAACACTAACTCCTAACCGCTAACCCTAACCCTAACCCTAATCACTAATCCCTAACCCTAACGCTTAACCTTTACACTAACAGTTAACCCTCACCCTAAATCTTAACACTGACCCTAACCTTAACCTTTAACTCTAAGCCTAACCCTTAACCCTACAGGACGGAAGACCCTTAATGCTAATGGGATCCCTTATCCCTAACCCTAACACTACAGCTAAAAATAACCCTAACCTTGGATCCTTAAACCTAACCCCTAACACTTACTTTAACCCCAAACCCTAACCCTAATCCTAAGCATTAAACTTAACCCTATCTCTTAACGCTAACGCTAGCCCTTACCCTAACGCGTAGCTCTAACCCTAAGTCTAACATACCGATTAATCCTAACCTTAAGCCCTAATGCTAACACTAACCCTGAACCCTAAACCTACCCGTAACCCTTAACACTAACCCTATCTGTGAACCTTCACCCTGACCCTAACCATTACCCGCACCCAAGCATTCAACCCTGACCCTAACCCTAATCCTTAATGATAACCCTAACACTAAACCCTAACCCTAAGCCCAACACTTAACCCTAATCCTATCCCTTAACCCTAACCCTAACCCTAATGCTACCCCCAAACGTAACCCTAACCGTGACCAGTAAACCTAACCCTAACCTCTAACACAAACCATAGCACATAACTCTAACCCTAAAACTAACCCTAACTCTAACCCTAACCCTAAACCCTAACTCTTAACATTAACCCTAAGCGTTAACTCTCACGCTCAGCTTTAATCCTAACCCTAATCCTAATCTTCAACCCTAAACCTAACACTTAACCCTAACCCTGTACCAAACCCTAACCCCTCATCTTAACCCTAACCGTAAACCTCAACCCTAAACCAAAGTGTAACCGTTAAACCTAAGAGTAATCTTTAACCCTAACCTAATCCCTAACCCTAAGCCCTCACCCTAACACTAAACTTCATCCTTAACCCTAACCAGAATCCTAACCCTAAATCTAATTCTCAGACTTCTTGCTTTCTTAGAGTTTAGAAAGCCTGCAATCCTCCCATGCCATGCGTGAAAGGAGGCTCTACCACTGTGTCCTGCATGAAACCCACGGGCCCATACCCAGAGTATGATAGAGTGGGTTCCCGGGTACAATCCCAGCCCCCTAAACTCCCCCCGCCCGCCTAATGCAGACAGGGCCCGTGCGCTAAGCATAAACAATACCTTTAACAGATAACCCTAACCCTGAACATAACACCCAACCCTGTTCCTATTTCTCCCCTTAACACAAAAACCTCACCGTGCGCCTAACTTTAACCTCTTATCCTAACCTTAATGCATTACCCATTTTCTGAGAACAACCCCATCCCATAATTCTAACCCTATCTCCTAGTCATCACTGTGACACCTAATCCCTAACCCTAATTCTAAACCGCTAACCCTAACCGTAACCCTACCTACAACCCTAACACTGACAGTAACCCTTACTTCTAACCCCAACGCTATGCCTAACAAAAACCCTAAGCCTTGACCCTAACGCTTCACGCTAACCCCTAAGCCTTACCCTAACCCTTAACCCTAATCCTAATCTTAACCATTAAACCTAACCCTAGCTCTTAAAGCTAACCCTAAACCTTACCCTCAAGACTAGACCTAACCCTGACACTAACCTAACACCTAACCCTAACCAGAACACCTAAAGCTAACCCTGAACCCTATCCCTAACCCTAGCAGTAAACTTTAACCCTAAACCTAAGCCCAACCCGTAACCCTTATCCTATCCTTTTACCCTAAAACTAACCCCTAAACCTAACCCCTATACCTCACCCTAACTCTAACCCCAATCCTAATTCTAACCATACCCCTTCATAAAACTCTAACTCCTAACCGCTAACCCTAACACTAACCAAAAACCCTAATCACTAATACCTAACCCTAACGCTTAACCTTTACCCTAACCGTTAACACTCACCCTAAATCTTAACCTTGACCCTAACCTTAACCTTTAACTCTAAGCCTAACCCTTAACCCTACAGGAAGGAAGACCCTTAATGCTAATGGGATCCCTTATCCCTAACCCTCACACTACAGCTAAAAATAACCCTAACCTTGGATCCTTAAACCTAACCCCTAACACTTACTTTAACCCCAAACCCTAACCCTAATCCTAAGCATTAAACCTAACCCTATCTCTTAACCCTAACGCTAGCCCTTACCCTAACGCCTAGATCTAACCCTAAATCTAACCTACCGCCTAATCCTAACCTTAAGCCCTAATGCTAACACTAACCCTGAACCCTAAACCTACCCGTAACCCTTAACACTAACCCTATCCGTGAACCTAAACCCTGACCCTAAGTATTACCCGCACCCAAGCATTTAACCCTGACCCTAACCCTAATCCTTAATGCTAACATTAACACTAAACCCTAACCCTAAGCCCAACACTTAACCCTAATCCTATCCCTTAACCCTAACCCTAACCCTAACCCTAATGCTACCCCCAAACGTAACCCTAACCGTGACCAGTAAACCTAAACCTAGCCTCTAACACAAACCATAGCACATAACTCTAACCCTAAAACTAACCCTAACCCTAACCCTAAACCCTAATTCTTAACCTTAACCCTAAGCGTTAACTCTCACGCTAACCTTTAATCCTAACCCTAATCCTAATATTCAACCCTAAACCTAACACTTAACCCTAACCCTGTACCAAACCCTAACCCCTCATCTTAACCCTAACCGTAAACCTCCACCCTAAACCAAAGTGTAACCGTTAAACCTAAGAGTAACCTTTAACCCTAACCCTAATCCCTAACCCTAAGCCCTCACCCTAACACTAAACTTCATCCTTAACCCTAACCAGAATCCTAACCCTAAATCTAATTCTCAGACTTCTTGCTTTCTTAGAGTTTAGAAAGCCTGCAATCCTCCCATGCCATGCGTGAAAGGAGGCTCTACCACTGTGTCCTGCATGAAACCCACGGGCCCATACCCAGAGTATGATAGAGTGGGTTCCCGGGTACAATCCCAGCCCCCTAAACTCCCCCCGCCCGCCTAATGCAGACAGGGCCCGTGCCCTAAGCATAAGCAATAACTTTAACAGATAACCCTAACCCTGAACATAACACCCAACCCTGTTCCTCTTTCTCCCCTTAAAACGTAAACCTCACCGTGCGCCTAACTTTAACCTCTTATCCTAACGTTAATGCATAACCCATTTCCTGAGAACAACCCCTATCCCATAATTCTAACCCTATCTCCTAGTCATCACTGTGACACCTAATCCCTAACCCTAATTCTAAACCGCTAACCCTAACCGTAACCCTACCTACAACCCTAACACTGACAGTAACCCTTACTTCTAACCCCAACGCTATGCCTACCAAAAACCCTAACCCTTGACCCTAACCCCTAAGCCTTACCCTAACCCTTTACCCTAATCCTAATCCTAACCATTAAACCTAACCCTAGCTCTTAAAGCTAACCCTAAACCTTACCCTCACGACTAGACCTAACCCTGACACTAACCTAACACCTAACCCTAACCAGAACCCCAAAAGCTAACCCTGAACCCTATCCCTAACCCTAGCAGTAAACTTTAACCCTAAACCTAAGCCCAACCCGTAACCCTAATCCTATCCTTTTACCCTAAAACTAACCCCTAAACCTAACCCCTATACCTCACCCTAACTCTAACCCCAATCCTAATTCTAACCATACCCCTTCATAAAACACTAACTCCTAACCACTAACCCTAACACTAACCAAAATCCCTAATCACTAATCCCTAACCCTAACGCTTAACCTTTACCCTGACTGTTAACCCTCACCCTAAATCTTATCACTGACCCTAACCTTAACCTTTAACTCTAAGCCTAAATCTTAACCCTACAGTAAGGAAGACCCTTAATGCTAATGGGATCCCTTATCCCTAACCCTAACACTACAGCTAAAAATAACCCTAACCTTGGATCCTTAAACCTAACCCCTAACACTTACTTTAACCCCAAAACCTAACCAAAATCCTAAGCATTAAACCTAACCCTATCTCTTAACCCTAACGCTAGCCCTTACCCTAACGCCTAGATCTAACCCTAAATCTAACCTACCGCCTAATCCTAACCTTAAGCCCTAATGCTAACTCTAACCCTGAACCCTAAACCTACCCGTAATCCTTAACACTAACCCTATCCATGAACCTTAACCCTGAACCTAACCATTACCCGCACCCAAGCATTTAAACCTGACCCTAACCCTAATCCTTAATGCTAACCCTAACACTAAACCCTAACCCTAAGCCCAACACTTATCCCTAATCCTATCCCTTAACCCTAACCCTAACCCTAATGCTACCCCCTAAACGCAACCCTAACCGTGACCAGTAAACCTAACCCTAACCTCTAACACAAACCATAGCACATAACTCTAACCCTAAAACTAACCCTAACCCTAACCCTAAACCCTAACTCTTAACCTTAACCCTAAGCGTTAACCCTCACGCTAACCTTTAATCCTAACCCTAATCCTAATCTTCAACCCTAATCCTAACACTTAACCCTAACCCTGTACCAAACCCTAACCCCTCATCTTAACCCTAACCGTAAACCTCAACCCTAAACCAAAGTGTAACCGTTAAACCTAAGAGTAACCTTTAACCCTAACCCTAATCCCTAACCCTAAGCCCTCACCCTAACACTAAACTTCATCCTTAACCCTAACCAGAATCCTAACCCTAAATCTAATTCTCAGACTTCTTGCTTTCTTAGAGTTTAGAAAGCCTGCAATCCTCCCATGCCATGCGTGAAAGGAGGCTCTATCACTGTGTCCTGCATGAAACCCACGGGCCCATACCCAGAGTATGATAGAGTGGGTTCCCGGGTACAATCCCAGCCCCCTAAACTCCCCCCGCCCGCCTAATGCAGACAGGGCCCGTGCGCTTAGCATAAACAATATCTTTAACAGATAACCCTAACCCTGAACATAACACCCAACCCTGTTCCTATTTCTCCCCTTAACACGTAAACCTCACCGTGCGCCTAACTTTAACCTCTTATCCTAACGTTAATGCATAACCCATTTCCTGAGAACAACCCCTATCCCATAATTCTAACCCTACCTCCTAGTCATCACTGTGACACCTAATCCCTAACCCTAATTCTAAACTGCTAACCCTAACCGTAACCCTACCTACAACCCTAACACTGACAGTAACCCTTACTTCTAACCCCAACGCTATGCCTAACAAAAACCCTAACCCTTGACCCTAACCCTTGACCCTAACCCCTAAGCCTTACCCTAACCCTTAACCCTAATCCTAATCCTAACCATTAAACCTAACCCTACCTCTTAAAGCTAACCCTAAACCTTACCCTCACGACTAGACCTAACCCTGACACTAACCTAACACCTAACCCTAACCAGAACCCCTAAAGCTAACCCTGAACCGTATCCCTAACCCTAGCAGTGAACTTTAACCCTAAACCTAAGCCCAACCCGTAACCCTAATCCTATCCTTTTACCCTAAAACTAACCCCTAAACCTAACCCCTACACCTCACCCTAAGTCTAACCCCAATCCTAATTCTAACCATACCCCTTCATAAAACACTAACTCCTAACCGCTATCCCTAACACTAACCAAAAACCCTAATCACTAATCCCTAACCCTAACACTTAACCTTTACCCTAACCGTTAACCCTCACCCTAAATCTTAACACTGACCCTAACCTTAACCTTTAACTCTAAGCCTAACCCTTAACCCTACAGTAAGGAAGACCCTTAATGCTAATGGGATCCCTTATCCCTAACCCTAACACTACAGCTAAAAATAACCCTAACCTTTGATCCTTAAACCTAACTCCTAACACTTACTTTAACCCCAAACCCTAACCCTAATCTAAGCATTAAACCTAACCCTATCTCTTAACCCTAACGCTAACCCTTACCCTAACGCCTAGATCTAACCCTAAATCTGACCTACCGCCTAATCCTAACCTTAAGCCCTAATGCTAACTCTAACCCTGAACCCTAAACCTACCCGTAACCCTTAACACTAACCCTATCCCTAACCCCCTTACCCTAACTCTGTTAACCCTAACCCTCAACCCTGACCCTAACCTTAAACCTTAATCCTAACCACGCGTGAGATGAACCTCTGCCTTTGTCCTGCGTGACAGTTCAAGCCCAACACCCAGGGTACGATGAAGTGGGGACACAGCCTTGCTCCACACCCACAGTGCCCCGTACGTTAGACAGGGCCCGTGCCCTAACACACACCGTTAAACGTAAGCCCTAACCCTATCACTAAACCAAACCCTTCGTAAGCCCTGAATCTAACTCCTAACAGTAATCCTAATCCCTGACCCTTACTCTTGCCTTTCACCCTAAACCTAAACCCAACCACTAAACATAATCCTAATCTCTAACCCTAACAGTAATCCTAACCCTAATTCTAACCTAAAACTCTAACCCCTAAATCTAATCCTAGTCCCTAACACCTAACCTTACCCTAAACCGAATTCCAATTCTCAGACTTTTTCAATTCAAAAACTTAAAAAAGCCTAGAATCCACCAATGCCGTGTCTGAGATGAGCGTCCGCCCCTATGTCCTGCATGACAGGCAGGCGCCAATGCCCAGGGTACTATGGAGTGGAGTCCTGGGGTCTGTAGGCTTGCTAAACTCCAGTTTGGAAGAATTGCTATAGTCATATATAGGGATGCTTACATTTACTTATAGAAAGCAACTATTGGTGTGTGATTTGTAGGCTTGCCTTACTCTAGTTTGGATGAAGAAGCTGAATCATATATAGGAATATTAGCTTTGAGTTAGAGGAAGCATCTATGGGGGGTGCTTTTTTGGCTTGTTAAACTCTGGTTTGGAAGAAGTTCGAGAGTCTTATATAGGAACGATATCATTCATTCAGAGAAAGCAATTATAGGGAGTTGGTTTGTAGGCTTGCTAAGCTCTAGTTTGGAGGAAGGCGAGAGTCATATATAGAACGCTTACGTTCACATAAAGCGTCTACGGGGGGACGGATTCTAGGCTTCCTAAACTCTAGCTTGGAAAAAGAGGACAGTTATGTATAGGAACTCTCGGCGGGGGATTTGTAGCATTGCTAAAATCTTAGATTGGAAAAGTTGCGAGAGTCATACATAGGAATGTTAACATTCACTCAATGAAAGCAACTATAAGGGGTGCTTTCCAGGCTGGCTACACTCTAATTTGGA
Source organism: Eulemur rufifrons (assembly GCF_041146395.1). Classification (NCBI taxonomy): domain Eukaryota; kingdom Metazoa; phylum Chordata; class Mammalia; order Primates; family Lemuridae; genus Eulemur; species Eulemur rufifrons. Next base: position 2,991,241 of record NW_027182813.1, read on the forward strand.
AAAAGTGCGACAGTCATATATAGGAAGGCTTATATTCACTCAGACAAAGCAATTATGTGTAGGTGTATAGTAGGCATGCTAACTCTAGTTTGGAAAATTTCGAGAGCCATGTATAAGAAAGCTTACAGTAACTTAGAGAAAGCAACGAACAGGGGTGGAGTGTAGACTTGCTAAATTCTAGTTTGGAGGAAGTGCCATAGTCATAAATAGGAACGCTTAAATTTATTCAGAGAAAACAGCTGTCGGGGATTTGTTTGTAGACTTATTCAACTCTAGTTTGGAAGAAGTGCGAGAGACATATATAGGAATGTTTACATTGACTCAAAGAAAGCAACTATGGGGGAGTGTTATTTTGGCATGCCAGATGCTAGTTAGGAAGAAGTACAAGACTCATATATAGGAACGCTTACATTCACACAGCGAGAGCAACTACGGAGTAGTGTCAGGTAGACATATTAAAGTCTAGCTTGGGAGAAGTTCCAGAGTCCTATATAGGAAAGGTAACAGCCACTTTGAAAAAGCAAGTCTTGGCGGGTGGTTTGTAGGCCTGCAAAACCTTGTTTTGGTTGAAGTGTGAGAATCATATATGAGAACGCTTACATTCACTCAGAGAAAGCAACGATGGGGTTGTTTGTAGGCTTACTAAACTGCAGTTTAGAAGAAGCACGAGAATCACATATAGGAGCACATACATTTTGACGCACTGAAAGTAACTATGGGGTGGTGTTTTATAGGCATGCTAAACTCTAGTTTGGACGAAGTTTGAGAATCACATATAAGAAAGCTTAGAGTCACTTAGAGAAAGCAAATCTCTGGGTGTGGAATGTAGGCCTGCTAAACTCTATTTTGGTTTCAGAGTGAGAGTCATATATGGGAAGGCTTACATTCCCTCAGAGAAAGCAACGACGGCGTGGTGGTTTGTAGGCATACTAAACTCTAGTTTGGAAGAAGTAGGAGAATGATATATGGGAACGCTTACATTCGCGTAGAGAAAGCAATTATGGGGTGGCGTTTTTGTAGCCATGCTAATCTCTAGTTTGGAAGAAGTTAAGGAGTAATATATAGGAAAGGGTACAGTCATAGAAACCAACTCTCGGGGGATGTTTTGTACACCTGCAAAACTCCAGTTTGGAAGTGGGAGAGAGTCATATTGGGGACCGCGTGCATTCACTCAGAGAAATCAACGATGGGATTGTGATTTGTAGGCATAGTCAACTCTAGTTTGGAAGAAGTACGAGAATCGTATATAGGAACGCTTACCTTCACGCAGAGAAAGCAACTATGGAGTGATGTTTGTATGCCTACTAAAATATAGTTTGGAGGAAGTTCGAGAGCCATATCTGGGAAGCTTACAGTCACTTAGAGAAAGCAACCCTCGGGGGTGTTTCGTAGGCCTGCTAAACTCTATTTTCAATGAAGTGTTAGAATAATATATGGGAACTCAGTGAAAGCAACGTTGTGGTTGTGGTTCCTAGAAGAAGCAAGAGAATCACATGTAGAACCGCTCACATTCCGGCACCGAATGCAACTATGGGGTGGTGTTTTGTAGGCTTGCAAAACTCTAGTTTGGACGAAGTTTGAGAGTCATATATAGGAAAGTTTACAGTCACGTAGAGAAAGCAACTCTCTGGGTGTGGAATGTAGAGTTATTTTGGTTGAAATAGAGTTATTTTGGTTGAAGTGTGAGAGTCATATATGGGAACGCTTACATTCACTCAGAGAAAACAACATTTGGGTGGTGGTTTGTAGGGCATACTAAACTGTAGTTTGGAAGAAGTACGAGAGTCCTATATAGGAACACTTACATTCACACAGAGAAAGCACTTATGGCGTCAGGTTTTGTAGGCATGCTAAACTGTAGTTTGGAAGAAGTTGGAGAACCTTATACAGGAAAGATTACTGTCACCTAGGGAAAGCAACTCTCGGGAGATTTTTTTGTACACATGCTAAACTCTAATTTGGATGAAGTGTGAGAGTCAAACATGGGACCGCTTACATTCCCTCAGAGAAACAACACTGGGGTGGTTTTTGTAGGCATACTAAATAGTTTGGAAGAAGTACGAGAATGATATTTGGGAACGCTTACATTCACACAGAGAGAACAACTACGGGGTGGTGTTTTGTAAGCATGCTATAGTTTGGAAGAAGTCATTTAGAGACCTGAACAGTCATTTAGAGAAAGCAACTCTTGGTGGGTGATTTTTAGGTCTGCTAAATTGTATTTTGAAAGAAGTACCAGAGTCATATATACTAATGCTTACATTCATGCAAAGAAAAAACCATGGGGTGATGTTTTGTGGGCATGTTAACCTGTAGTTTGGAAGAAGTTGGAGAGTCTTATTTAGGAAAGCTTACAGTCACCTAGAGAAAGTAACTCTCGGGAGAGCCTTTCTTGGCCTGCTAAACTCTACTTTGCATCAATTGTGAGAGTCAAACATGGGAATGCTTTCATTCATTCAGAGAACACAACGTTTGGGTGGTGGTTTGTAGGCATTCTAAACTGTATTTTGGAGGAAGTACGAGAGTCATGTATATGAACGCTTACATTCATGCAGAGAAAGCAACTGTGGGGTGGTTTCTAGGCATGCTAAACTCTAGTTTGGACGAAGTTTGACAATCACATATAAGAAAGCTTAGAGTCGCTTAAAGCAAATCTCTGGGTGTGGAATGTAGGTGTGCCAAACTCTATTTTGGTTTCAGAGTGAGAGTCATATATGGGAAGGCTTACATTGACTCAGAGAAAGCAACGATGGTGTGGTGGTTTGTAGGCATACTGAACTCTAGTTTGGAAGAAGTAGGAGAATGATATATGGGAACGCTTACATTCATGCAGAGAAAGCAATTATGGGGTGGCTTTTTTGTAGCCATGCTAATCTCTATTTTGCAAGAAGTTAAAGAGAAATATATAGGAAAATGTACCGTCATTTAGAGAAACCAACTTTCGGGGGATGGTTTGTAGGCCTGCAAAACTCTACTTTGGAAGAAGGGGGAGAGTCATATGGGGGACTGGGTACATTCACTCGGAGAAATCAACGATGGGGTTGTGGTTTGTAGGCATACTAAACTCTAGTTTGGAAGAAGGACGAGAATCATATATAGGAACGCTTACATTCATGCAGAGAAAGCAACTATGGAGTGATGTTTGTATGCCTACTAAACGATAGATTGGAGGATGCTCGAGAGTCATATCTGGAAAGCTTACAGTCATTTACAGAAAGCAACTCTCTGGGGGTGGTTCGTAGGCCTGCTAAACTCTATTTTCAATGAAGTGTTCGAATCATATACAGGAACGCTTACATTCACTCAGAGAAAGCAACGTTGGGGTGGCCGTTTTTGAGCATACTAAACTCTACTTTGGAAGAGGTACGAGAGACATAAATACGAACGCTAACATTAACACAGAGAAAGCAAATACGGGGTGCTGTAGTGCAGGCATGCTAAACTATAGATTAGAAGAAGTTCGAAAGCTGACAGTCACTTAGAGAAAGCAACTCTTGGCGGGTGATTTTTAGGTCTGCTAAATTGTATTTTGAAAGACGTACCAGAGTCATATACAAACGCTTACATTCACGCAGAGAAAGAAACTATGGGGTGATGTGTTGTGGGGATGCTAAACTGCAGTTTGGAAGGTGTTCGAGAGTGTTATATAGGATAGCTTACAGTCACCTAGAGAAAGCAACACTCGGGACAGCTTTACAAGCCTCTAAACACTAATTAGCAGCAATTGTGAGAGTCAAACATGGGAACGCTTACATTCACTCAGAGAATGCAACGTTTGGGTGGCTGGTTTTTAAGCATTCTAAACTGTATTTTGGAGGAAGTAGGAGAGTCATATATACGAATGCTTACATTCACGCAGAGAAAGCAACTCTGTGGTCGTATTTTGTTGGCATGCTAAACTGTGGTTTGGAAGAAGTTCGAGAGCCTTATATAGGAAAGATTACAGTGACACAGAGAAAACAACTCTCTGTAGTTTCTTGGTAGGTCTGCTAAACTGTGATTTGGATGAAGTGTGAGAACGCTTGCATTCACTCAGAGAAAGAACTTTGTCGTGGTGGTTTGTAGGAATAACAACTGTAGTTCGAAGAAGTAGGAGAGTCATATATGAACGGTTACATTCACGCAGAGAAAGCAACTGTGGGGTGGCGTATGTAATCATCATAATCTGTAGTTTGGAGGAAGTTCGAGAGTCATATCTGGGGAAAATTAGAGTCACATAGAGAAAGGAACAATCGGGGGCTGGTGTGTAGGTCTGCTAAATTCTATTTTGGAAGAAGAGTGAGTGTCATATATGGGAACGCTTATGTTGACTCAGAGAAATCAACGATGGGACGCTGTATTGTTGGCATGCTAAACTGTAGTTTGGAAGAAGTTCGAGAGTCTTATATAGGAAAGTTTACAGTCACCTAGAGAAAGCAACTCACAGGAGGTGGTTTGTAAGCCGCTAAACTCTAATTTGGATGAAGTGAAAGAGGCATACATGGATACGCTTCATTCACTCAGAGAAAGGTAAATTGGGGTGCCGGTTTGTAGGTATACTAACTCCAGTTTGGAAGAAGTACTAGAGTCATATATATGAACGCTTATATGGACGCAGAGAAAGCAACTATGGGGTGGTGTTTTGTAGGCCTGCTAAAATATAGTTTGGAAGAAGTTCGAAAGCAGACAGTCACTTAGAGAAAGCAACTCTCGGCGGTTCATTTTTCGGTCTGCTGAATTGTATTTTGAAAGAAATACCAGAGTCATATATTCAAACGCTTACATTCATGCAGAGAAAGCAACTCTGGGGTGGTGTTTTCTAGGCATGCTAAACTCTAGTTTGGACGAAGTTTGAGAATCACATATAAGAAAGCTTAGAGTCGCTTAAAGCAAATCTCTGGGTGTGGAATGTAGGCGTGCTAAACTCTATTTTGGTTTCGGAGTGAGAGTCATATATGGGAAGGCTTACATTGACTCAGAGAAAGCAACGATGGTGTGGTGGTTTGTAGGCATACTGAACTCTAGTTTGGAAGAAGTAGGAGAATGATATATGGGAACGCTTACATTCATGCAGAGAAAGCAATTATGGGGTGGCTTTTTTGTAGCCATGCTAATCTCTATTTTGCAAGAAGTTAAAGAGAAATATATAGGAAAGCGTACCGTCATTTAGAGAAACCAACTTTCGGGGGATGGTTTGTAGGCCTGCAAAACTCTACTTTGGAAGAAGGGGGAGAGTCATATGGGGGACTGGGTACATTCACTCGGAGAAATCAACGATGGGGTTGTGGTTTGTAGGCATACTAAACTCTAGTTTGGAAGAAGGACGAGAATCATATATAGGAACGCTTACATTCATGCAGAGAAAGCAACTATGGAGTGATGTTTGTATGCCTACTAAACGATAGATTGGAGGATGCTCGAGAGTCATATCTGGAAAGCTTACAGTCATTTACAGAAAGCAACTCTCTGGGGGTGGTTCGTAGGCCTGCTAAACTCTATTTTCAATGAAGTGTTCGAATCATATACAGGAACGCTTACATTCACTCAGAGAAAGCAACGTTGGGGTGGCCGTTTTTGAGCATACTAAACTCTACTTTGGAAGAGGTACGAGAGACATAAATACGAACGCTAACATTAACACAGAGAAAGCAAATACGGGGTGCTGTAGTGCAGGCATGCTAAACTATAGATTAGAAGAAGTTCGAAAGCTGACAGTCACTTAGAGAAAGCAACTCTTGGCGGGTGATTTTTAGGTCTGCTAAATTGTATTTTGAAAGACGTACCAGAGTCATATACAAACGCTTACATTCACGCAGAGAAAGAAACTATGGGGTGATGTGTTGTGGGGATGCTAAACTGCAGTTTGGAAGGTGTTCGAGAGTGTTATATAGGATAGCTTACAGTCACCTAGAGAAAGCAACACTCGGGACAGCTTTACAAGCCTCTAAACACTAATTAGCAGCAATTGTGAGAGTCAAACATGGGAACGCTTACATTCACTCAGAGAACGCAACGTTTGGGTGGCTGGTTTTTAAGCATTCTAAACTGTATTTTGGAGGAAGTAGGAGAGTCATATATACGAATGCTTACATTCACGCAGAGAAAGCAACTCTGTGGTCGTATTTTGTTGGCATGCTAAACTGTGGTTTGGAAGAAGTTCGAGAGCCTTATATAGGAAAGATTACAGTGACACAGAGAAAACAACTCTCTGTAGTTTCTTGGTAGGTCTGCTAAACTGTGATTTGGATGAAGTGTGAGAACGCTTGCATTCACTCAGAGAAAGAACTTTGTCGTGGTGGTTTGTAGGAATAACAACTGTAGTTCGAAGAAGTAGGAGAGTCATATATGAACGGTTACATTCACGCAGAGAAAGCAACTGTGGGGTGGCGTATGTAATCATCATAATCTGTAGTTTGGAGGAAGTTCGAGAGTCATATCTGGGGAAAATTAGAGTCACATAGAGAAAGGAACAATCGGGGGCTGGTGTGTAGGTCTGCTAAATTCTATTTTGGAAGAAGAGTGAGAGTCATATATGGGAACGCTTATGTTGACTCAGAGAAATCAACGATGGGACGCTGTATTGTTGGCATGCTAAACTGTAGTTTGGAAGAAGTTCGAGAGTCTTATATAGGAAAGTTTACAGTCACCTAGAGAAAGCAACTCACAGGAGGTGGTTTGTAAGCCGCTAAACTCTAATTTGGATGAAGTGAAAGAGGCATACATGGATACGCTTCATTCACTCAGAGAAAGGTAAATTGGGGTGCCGGTTTGTAGGTATACTAACTCCAGTTTGGAAGAAGTACTAGAGTCATATATATGAACGCTTATATGGACGCAGAGAAAGCAACTATGGGGTGGTGTTTTGTAGGCCTGCTAAAATATAGTTTGGAAGAAGTTCGAAAGCAGACAGTCACTTAGAGAAAGCAACTCTCGGCGGTTCATTTTTCGGTCTGCTGAATTGTATTTTGAAAGAAATACCAGAGTCATATATTCAAACGCTTACATTCATGCAGAGAAAGCAACTCTGGGGTGGTGTTTTCTAGGCATGCTAAACTCTAGTTTGGACGAAGTTTGAGAATCACATATAAGAAAGCTTAGAGTCGCTTAAAGCAAATCTCTGGGTGTGGAATGTAGGCGTGCTAAACTCTATTTTGGTTTCGGAGTGAGAGTCATATATGGGAAGGCTTACATTGACTCAGAGAAAGCAACGATGGTGTGGTGGTTTGTAGGCATACTGAACTCTAGTTTGGAAGAAGTAGGAGAATGATATATGGGAACGCTTACATTCATGCAGAGAAAGCAATTATGGGGTGGCTTTTTTGTAGCCATGCTAATCTCTATTTTGCAAGAAGTTAAAGAGAAATATATAGGAAAGCGTACCGTCATTTAGAGAAACCAACTTTCGGGGGATGGTTTGTAGGCCTGCAAAACTCTACTTTGGAAGAAGGGGGAGAGTCATATGGGGGACTGGGTACATTCACTCGGAGAAATCAACGATGGGGTTGTGGTTTGTAGGCATACTAAACTCTAGTTTGGAAGAAGGACGAGAATCATATATAGGAACGCTTACATTCATGCAGAGAAAGCAACTATGGAGTGATGTTTGTATGCCTACTAAACGATAGATTGGAGGATGCTCGAGAGTCATATCTGGAAAGCTTACAGTCATTTACAGAAAGCAACTCTCTGGGGGTGGTTCGTAGGCCTGCTAAACTCTATTTTCAATGAAGTGTTCGAATCATATACAGGAATGCTTACATTCACTCAGAGAAAGCAACGTTGGGGTGGCCGTTTTTGAGCGTACTAAACTCTACTTTGGAAGAGGTACGAGAGACATAAATACGAACGCTAACATTAACACAGAGAAAGCAAATACGGGGTGCTGTAGTGCAGGCATGCTAAACTATAGATTAGAAGAAGTTCGAAAGCTGACAGTCACTTAGAGAAAGCAACTCTTGGCGGGTGATTTTTAGGTCTGCTAAATTGTATTTTGAAAGACGTACCAGAGTCATATACAAACGCTTACATTCACGCAGAGAAAGAAACTATGGGGTGATGTGTTGTGGGGATGCTAAACTGCAGTTTGGAAGGTGTTCGAGAGTGTTATATAGGATAGCTTACAGTCACCTAGAGAAAGCAACACTCGGGACAGCTTTACAAGCCTCTAAACACTAATTAGCAGCAATTGTGAGAGTCAAACATGGGAACGCTTACATTCACTCAGAGAACGCAACGTTTGGGTGGCTGGTTTTTAAGCATTCTAAACTGTATTTTGGAGGAAGTAGGAGAGTCATATATACGAATGCTTACATTCACGCAGAGAAAGCAACTCTGTGGTCGTATTTTGTTGGCATGCTAAACTGTGGTTTGGAAGAAGTTCGAGAGCCTTATATAGGAAAGATTACAGTGACACAGAGAAAACAACTCTCTGTAGTTTCTTGGTAGGTCTGCTAAACTGTGATTTGGATGAAGTGTGAGAACGCTTGCATTCACTCAGAGAAAGAACTTTGTCGTGGTGGTTTGTAGGAATAACAACTGTAGTTCGAAGAAGTAGGAGAGTCATATATGAACGGTTACATTCACGCAGAGAAAGCAACTGTGGGGTGGCGTATGTAATCATCATAATCTGTAGTTTGGAGGAAGTTCGAGAGTCATATCTGGGGAAAATTAGAGTCACATAGAGAAAGGAACAATCGGGGGCTGGTGTGTAGGTCTGCTAAATTCTATTTTGGAAGAAGAGTGAGAGTCATATATGGGAACGCTTATGTTGACTCAGAGAAATCAACGATGGGACGCTGTATTGTTGGCATGCTAAACTGTAGTTTGGAAGAAGTTCGAGAGTCTTATATAGGAAAGTTTACAGTCACCTAGAGAAAGCAACTCACAGGAGGTGGTTTGTAAGCCGCTAAACTCTAATTTGGATGAAGTGAAAGAGGCATACATGGATACGCTTCATTCACTCAGAGAAAGGTAAATTGGGGTGCCGGTTTGTAGGTATACTAACTCCAGTTTGGAAGAAGTACTAGAGTCATATATATGAACGCTTATATGGACGCAGAGAAAGCAACTATGGGGTGGTGTTTTGTAGGCCTGCTAAAATATAGTTTGGAAGAAGTTCGAAAGCAGACAGTCACTTAGAGAAAGCAACTCTCGGCGGTTCATTTTTCGGTCTGCTGAATTGTATTTTGAAAGAAATACCAGAGTCATATATTCAAACGCTTACATTCATGCAGAGAAAGCAACTCTGGGGTGGTGTTTTCTAGGCATGCTAAACTCTAGTTTGGACGAAGTTTGAGAATCACATATAAGAAAGTTAGAGTCGCTTAAAGCAAATCTCTGGGTGTGGAATGTAGGCGTGCTAAACTCTATTTTGGTTTCGGAGTGAGAGTCATATATGGGAAGGCTTACATTGACTCAGAGAAAGCAACGATGGTGTGGTGGTTTGTAGGCATACTGAACTCTAGTTTGGAAGAAGTAGGAGAATGATATATGGGAACGCTTACATTCATGCAGAGAAAGCAATTATGGGGTGGCTTTTTTGTAGCCATGCTAATCTCTATTTTGCAAGAAGTTAAAGAGAAATATATAGGAAAGCGTACCGTCATTTAGAGAAACCAACTTTCGGGGGATGGTTTGTAGGCCTGCAAAACTCTACTTTGGAAGAAGGGGGAGAGTCATATGGGGGACTGGGTACATTCACTCGGAGAAATCAACGATGGGGTTGTGGTTTGTAGGCATACTAAACTCTAGTTTGGAAGAAGGACGAGAATCATATATAGGAACGCTTACATTCATGCAGAGAAAGCAACTATGGAGTGATGTTTGTATGCCTACTAAACGATAGATTGGAGGATGCTCGAGAGTCATATCTGGAAAGCTTACAGTCATTTACAGAAAGCAACTCTCTGGGGGTGGTTCGTAGGCCTGCTAAACTCTATTTTCAATGAAGTGTTCGAATCATATACAGGAATGCTTACATTCACTCAGAGAAAGCAACGTTGGGGTGGCCGTTTTTGAGCGTACTAAACTCTACTTTGGAAGAGGTACGAGAGACATAAATACGAACGCTAACATTAACACAGAGAAAGCAAATACGGGGTGCTGTAGTGCAGGCATGCTAAACTATAGATTAGAAGAAGTTCGAAAGCTGACAGTCACTTAGAGAAAGCAACTCTTGGCGGGTGATTTTTAGGTCTGCTAAATTGTATTTTGAAAGACGTACCAGAGTCATATACAAACGCTTACATTCACGCAGAGAAAGAAACTATGGGGTGATGTGTTGTGGGGATGCTAAACTGCAGTTTGGAAGGTGTTCGAGAGTGTTATATAGGATAGCTTACAGTCACCTAGAGAAAGCAACACTCGGGACAGCTTTACAAGCCTCTAAACACTAATTAGCAGCAATTGTGAGAGTCAAACATGGGAACGCTTACATTCACTCAGAGAACGCAACGTTTGGGTGGCTGGTTTTTAAGCATTCTAAACTGTATTTTGGAGGAAGTAGGAGAGTCATATATACGAATGCTTACATTCACGCAGAGAAAGCAACTCTGTGGTCGTATTTTGTTGGCATGCTAAACTGTGGTTTGGAAGAAGTTCGAGAGCCTTATATAGGAAAGATTACAGTGACACAGAGAAAACAACTCTCTGTAGTTTCTTGGTAGGTCTGCTAAACTGTGATTTGGATGAAGTGTGAGAACGCTTGCATTCACTCAGAGAAAGAACTTTGTCGTGGTGGTTTGTAGGAATAACAACTGTAGTTCGAAGAAGTAGGAGAGTCATATATGAACGGTTACATTCACGCAGAGAAAGCAACTGTGGGGTGGCGTATGTAATCATCATAATCTGTAGTTTGGAGGAAGTTCGAGAGTCATATCTGGGGAAAATTAGAGTCACATAGAGAAAGGAACAATCGGGGGCTGGTGTGTAGGTCTGCTAAATTCTATTTTGGAAGAAGAGTGAGAGTCATATATGGGAACGCTTATGTTGACTCAGAGAAATCAACGATGGGACGCTGTATTGTTGGCATGCTAAACTGTAGTTTGGAAGAAGTTCGAGAGTCTTATATAGGAAAGTTTACAGTCACCTAGAGAAAGCAACTCACAGGAGGTGGTTTGTAAGCCGCTAAACTCTAATTTGGATGAAGTGAAAGAGGCATACATGGATACGCTTCATTCACTCAGAGAAAGGTAAATTGGGGTGCCGGTTTGTAGGTATACTAACTCCAGTTTGGAAGAAGTACTAGAGTCATATATATGAACGCTTATATGGACGCAGAGAAAGCAACTATGGGGTGGTGTTTTGTAGGCCTGCTAAAATATAGTTTGGAAGAAGTTCGAAAGCAGACAGTCACTTAGAGAAAGCAACTCTCGGCGGTTCATTTTTCGGTCTGCTGAATTGTATTTTGAAAGAAATACCAGAGTCATATATTCAAACGCTTACATTCATGCAGAGAAAGCAACTCTGGGGTGGTGTTTTCTAGGCATGCTAAACTCTAGTTTGGACGAAGTTTGAGAATCACATATAAGAAAGTTAGAGTCGCTTAAAGCAAATCTCTGGGTGTGGAATGTAGGCGTGCTAAACTCTATTTTGGTTTCGGAGTGAGAGTCATATATGGGAAGGCTTACATTGACTCAGAGAAAGCAACGATGGTGTGGTGGTTTGTAGGCATACTGAACTCTAGTTTGGAAGAAGTAGGAGAATGATATATGGGAACGCTTACATTCATGCAGAGAAAGCAATTATGGGGTGGCTTTTTTGTAGCCATGCTAATCTCTATTTTGCAAGAAGTTAAAGAGAAATATATAGGAAAGCGTACCGTCATTTAGAGAAACCAACTTTCGGGGGATGGTTTGTAGGCCTGCAAAACTCTACTTTGGAAGAAGGGGGAGAGTCATATGGGGGACTGGGTACATTCACTCGGAGAAATCAACGATGGGGTTGTGGTTTGTAGGCATACTAAACTCTAGTTTGGAAGAAGGACGAGAATCATATATAGGAACGCTTACATTCATGCAGAGAAAGCAACTATGGAGTGATGTTTGTATGCCTACTAAACGATAGATTGGAGGATGCTCGAGAGTCATATCTGGAAAGCTTACAGTCATTTACAGAAAGCAACTCTCTGGGGGTGGTTCGTAGGCCTGCTAAACTCTATTTTCAATGAAGTGTTCGAATCATATACAGGAACGCTTACATTCACTCAGAGAAAGCAACGTTGGGGTGGCCGTTTTTGAGCATACTAAACTCTACTTTCGAAGAGGTACGAGAGACAAATACTAACGCTTACATTAACACAGAGAAAGCAAATACGGGGTGCTGTAGTGCAGGCATGCTAAACTATAGATTAGAAGAAGTTCGAAAGCTGACAGTCACTTAGAGAAAGCAACTCTTGGCGGGTGATTTTTAGGTCTGCTAAATTGTATTTTGAAAGACGTACCAGAGTCATATACAAACGCTTACATTCACGCAGAGAAAGAAACTATGGGGTGATGTGTTGTGGGGATGCTAAACTGCAGTTTGGAAGGTGTTCGAGAGTGTTATATAGGATAGCTTACAGTCACCTAGAGAAAGCAACACTCGGGACAGCTTTACAAGCCTCTAAACACTAATTAGCAGCAATTGTGAGAGTCAAACCTGGGAACGCTTACATTCACGGAGAGAACACAACGTTTGGGTGGTGGTTTGTAGGCATAATAACTGTAGTTCGGAAGAAGTAGGAGAGTCATATATATGAACGGTTACATTCACGCAGAGAAAGAAACTGTTGGGTGGTGTATGTACGCATGTTAATCTATACTTTGGAGGAAGTTCGAGAGTCATATCTGGGGAAAATTGCAGTGACTTAGAGAAAGCAACAATCCGGGGCCGTTTTGTAGATCTGCTAAATTCTATTTTGGAAGAAGAGTGAAATTCATATGTGGGAACGCTTATGTTCACTCAGAGAAATCAACGATGGGGCAGTGTTTCGTTGGGATGCTAAAGTGTAGTTTGGAAGAAGTTCGCGAGTCTTATATAAGAAAGCTTACAGTCACCTAGAGAAAGTAACTCTCGGCAGATTGTTTCTAAGCGTGCTAAACTCTAATTCGCATCAATTGTGAGAGTCAAACATGGGAACGCTTACATTCACTCAGAGAACGCAACGTTTGGGTGGTGGTTTGTAAGCATTCTAAACTGTATTTTGGAGGAAGTAGGAGAGTCATATATACGAATGCTTACATTCATGCAGAGAAAGCAACTCTGTGATCGTATTTTGTTGGCATGCTAAACTGTGGTTTGGAAGAAGTTCGAGAGCCTTATATAGGAAAGATTACAGTGACACAGAGAAAACAACTCTCTGTAGTTTGTTGGTAGGTCTACTAAACTGTAATTTGGATGATGTGTGAGAACGCTTGCATTCACTCAGAGAAAGAACTTTGTCGTGGTGGTTTGTAGGAATAACAACTGTAGTTCGAAGAAGTAGGAGAGTCATATATGAACGGTTACATTCACGCAGAGAAAGCAACTGTGGAGTGGCGTATGTAATCATCATAATCTGTAGTTTGGAGGAAGTTCGAGAGTCATATCTGGGGAAAATTAGAGTCATTTAGAGAAAGGAACAATCGGGGGCTAGTGTGTAGGTCTGCTAAATTCTATTTTGGAAAAAGAGTGAGAGTCATATATGGGAACGCTTATGTTCACTCAGAGAAATCAACGATGGGGCGCTGTATTGTTGGCATGCTAAACTGTAGTTTGGAAGAAGTTCGAGAGTCTTATATAGGAAAGTTTACAGTCACCTAGAGAAAGCAACTCACAGGAGGTGGTTTGTAAGCCGCTAAACTCTAATTTGGATGAAGTGAAAGAGGCATACATGGATACGCTTCATTCACTCAGAGAAAGGTAAATTGGGGTGCCGGTTTTTAGGTATACTAACTCCAGTTTGGAAGAAGTACTAGAGTCATATATATGAACGCTTATATGGACGCAGAGAAAGCAACTATGGGGTGGTGTTTTGTAGGCCTGCTAAAATATAGTTTGGAAGAAGTTCGAAAGCAGACAGTCACTTAGAGAAAGCAACTCTCGGCGGTTCATTTTTCGGTCTGCTGAATTGTATTTTGAAAGAAGTACCAGAGTCATATATTCAAACGCTTACATTCATGCAGAGAAAGGAACTGTGTGGTGGTGTTTTCTAGGCGTGCTAAACTCTAGTTTGGACGAAGTTTGAGAATCACATATAAGAAAGCTTAGAGTCACTTAGAGAAAGCAAATCTCTGGGTGTGGAATGTAGGCGTGCTAAACTCTATTTTGGTTTAGATTGAGAGTCATATATGGAAAGGGATACATTCACTCAGAGAAAGCAACGATGGTGTGGTGGTTTGTAGGCATACTAAACTCTAGTTTGGAAGAAGTAGGAAAATGATATATGGGAATGCTTACATTCATGCAGAGAAAGCAATTATGGGGTGTCTTTTTTGTACCCATGCTAATCTCTAGTTTGGAAGAAGTTATATAGGAAAGCGTACACTCATTTATAGAAACCAACTTTCGGGGGATGAAGGGTAGGCCTGCAAAACTCTACTTTGGAAGAAGTGGGAGAGTCATATTGGGGACCACGTACATTGACTCAGAGAAATCGAGGATGGGGTTGTGTTTTGTAGGCATACTAAACTCTAGTTTGGAGAAAGTACGAGAATCATATATAGGAACGCTTACATTCATGCAGAGAAAGCAACTATGGAGTGAGGTTTGTATGCCTACTAAACTATAGTTTGGAGGAAGTTTAGAATCTTATATAGCAAAGCTTACAGTCACCTAGAGAGAGCAACTCTTGGGAGATGATTTCAAAGCCTGACAATTTGCACCAACTCTTAAAGTCAAGTATGGGAAGGTTTACATCCACTCAGAACGCAAGGTTTGGGTTGCAGTTTGTGGCCTTAATTGTAGTTCGGAAGAAGTAGGAAAGTCATATATATGAACGGTTACATTCACGCAGACAAACCAGCTATGGAGTGATGTGTGTATGCCTACTAAACTATAGTTTGGAGGATGTTCGAGAGTCATATCTGGAAAGCTTACAGTCATTTAGAGAAAGAAACTCTCAGGGGGTGGTTCGTAGGCCTGCTAAACTCTATTTTCAAAGAAGTGTTAAAATCATATACAGGAACGCTTACATTCACTCAGAGAAAGCAACGTTGGGGTGGCCGTTTGTGAGCATACTAAACTCTACTTTGGAAGAGGTACAAGAGACATAAATACGAACGCTTACATTAACACAGAGAAAGCAAATACGGGGTGCTGTAGTGCAGGCATGCTAAACTATAGAATGGAAGAAGTTCGAAAGCTGACAGTCACTTAGAGAAAGCAACTCTTGGCGGGTGATTTTTTAAGTCTGCTAAATTGTATTTTGAAAGACGTGTCAGAGTCTTATATACAAACGCTTACATTCATGCGTAGAAAGAAACTATGGGGTGATGTGTTGTGGGGATGCTAAACTGCAGTTTGGAAGAAGTTCGAGAGTGTTATGTAGGATAGCTTACAGTCACCTAGAGAAAGCAACACTCAGGAGAGCTTTGCAAGCCTGCTAAACTCTAACAAGCAGCGATTGTGAGAGTCAAACATGGGAATGCTTACATTCACTCAGAGAACACAACGTTTGGGTGGTGGTTTGTAGGCATAATAACTGTAGTTCGGAAGAAGTAGGAGAGTCATATATGAACGGTTACATTCACGCAGAGAAAGCAACTGTTGGGTGGCGTATGTATGCATGCTAATCTGTAGTTTGGAGGAATTTCGAGAGTCATATCTGGGGAAAATTACAGTCACTTAGAGAAAGCAACCATCGGGGGCCATTTTGTAGATCTGCTAAATTCTATTTTGAAAGAAGAATGAGAGTCATATATGGGAACGCTTATGATCACGAAGAGAAATCAACTATGGGGCGGTGTTTTGTTGGCATGCTAAACTGTAGTTTGGAAGAAGTTCGCGAGTCTTACATAGGAAAGTTTACAGTCACCCAGAGAAAGCAACTCTCGGGAGATTGTTTCTAAGCATGCTAAATTCTAGATTGCATCAATTGTGAGAGTCAAACATGGGAACGCTTACATTGACTCAGAGAACGCAACGTTTGGGTGGTGGTTTGTAAGCATTCTAAACTGTATTTTGGAGGAAGTAGGAGAGTCATATATACGAATGCTTACATTCACGCAGAGAAAGCAACTCTGTGATCGTATTTTGTTGGCATGCTAAACTGTGGTTTGGAAGAAGTTCGAGAGCCTTACATAGGAAAGATTACAGTGACACAGAGAAAAACAAATCTCTGTAGTTTGTTGGTAGGTCTGCTAAACTGTAATTTGGATGAAGTGTGAGAACGCTTGCATTCACTCACAGAAAGAACGTTGTCGTGATGGTTTGTAGGAATAAATGCTGTAGTTCAAAAGAAGTAGGAGAGTCATATATGAACGGTTACATTCACGCAGAGAAAGCAACTGTGGGGTGGCCTATGTAATCATCATAATCTAGTTTGGAGAAAGTTCGAGAGTCATATGTGGGAAAAATTAAAGTCACCTAGAGAATTGGAACCATCGGGTGTTGTGTAGATCTGCTAAATTCTATTTTGGAAGAAGAGTGAGAGTCATATATGGGAACGCTTATGTTCACTCAGAGAAATCAACGATGGGGCGCTGTATTGTTGGCATGCTAAACTGTAGTTTGGAAGAAGTTCGAGAGTCTTATATAGGAAAGTTTACAGTCACCTAGAGAAAGCAACTCACAGGAGGTGGTTTGTGGGCCGCTAAACTCTAATTTGGATGAAGTGAAAGAGGCATACATGGATACGCTTCATTCACTCAGAGAAAGGTAAATTGGGGTGCCGGTTTGTAGGTATACTAACTCCAGTTTGGAAGAAGTACGAGAGTCATATATATGAACGATTATGTGGACGCAGAGAAAGCAACTATGGGGTGGTGTTTTGTAGGCATGATAAAATATAATTTGGAAGAAGTTCGAAAGCTGACAGTGACTTAGAGAAAGCAACTCTTGGCGGTTGATTTTGAGGTCTGCTAAATTGTATTTTGATAGAAGTACAAGAGTCATATATAAAATCGCTTATATTTATGCTGAGAAAGAAACTATGTGGTGATGTTTTGTTGGCGTGCTGAAATGTAGTTTCGAAGAAGTTCGACAGTCTTTTATAGGAAAGCTTACAGTCCCCCAGAGGAAGCAACTTTCGAGAGATAGTTTGTAAGCCTGCTAAACTCTACTTTGCATCATTTGGAACAGTCATACTTGGGAACGCTAACATTCTCTCAGAGAACGCAACGTTTGGTTGGTTGTTTGTAAGCATACTAAACTGTATTTTATAAGAAGTAGCAGAGTCATATATATGAGTGCTTACATTCACGCAGAGAGGGCAACTATGGGGTGGTGTTTTGTAGGCATGCAAATCTCTAGTTGCGAAGAAGTTAAGAGTAATAGGAAAGCTTACAGTCTCACAGAGAAAGCAACCCTTGGGGGCCGGTTTGTAGTTCTGCTAAATTCTATTTTGGATGAAGTGTGAATCATAAATGGGAACGCTAACATTCACTCAGAGAAAGCAAGGTTGCGGTGGTGATTTTTAGTCACACTAAACTGGAGTTTGGAGGAAGTACGAGAATAAAAGAATGCTTACATTCACTCAGAAAAAGCAACGTTGGGGAGGTGGTTGGTAGGTGTACTATACTTTGGAAGAAGTACGAGCGTGATGCATAGGAACGCTTACATTCACGCAAACTATGGGGTGGCCTTTTGTTGGCATGCTAAACTATGTCCCAAAGTCATATATAGGAAAGCTTATAGTGAGAGAAAGCAACTCTCGGGCGGTGTTTTGTAGGTCCGGCAAATTGCATTTTGAAAGCAGTCCGAGATTCATATAAGGGAAGGCCTATATCCACTCAGAGAAAGCAATGTTAGGCTGGTGGTTTGTAGGCATACTAAACTTTATTTTGGAACTCGTATGTATGACTCTCACACTTGATCCAAATTAGAGTTCACCAGGCCTATAAACCACATCCTGAGAGTTGCTTTCTCTAGGTGAACGTAAGCTTTCCTATGTAAAACTCTCGAACTTCTTCCAAACTAAAGTTTAGCATGCCAACAATACACCACCGCATCGTTGCTTTCTCTGAGTGAACATAAGCATTTCCTTATATGAATCACTTTTTCCAAAATAGAATTTAGCAGACCTACAAACCAGTCCCCGATGGTTGATTTAGCTATGTGACTGTAATTTTCCCCAGATATGACTCTCAAACTTCCTCCAAAGTATAGATTAACATGCGTACATACACCACCCAACAGTTTCTTTCTCTGCGTGAATGTAACTGTTCATATATATGACTCTCCTACTTCTTCCGACCTACAGTTATTATGCCTACAAACCACCACCCAAACGTTGTGTTCTCTCCGTGAATGTAAGCTTTCCCATATTTGACTCTCACAATTGCTGCTAATTAGTGTTTAGAGGCTTGCAAAGCTGTCCCGAGTGTTGTTTTCTCTAGGTGACTGTAGCTATCCTATATAACACTCTGGAAGTCCTTTCAAACTGCAGTTTAGCATGCCAACAACACATCACCCCATAGTTTCTTTCTCTGCATAAATGTAAGCGTTTGTGTATATAACTCTTGTACGTCTTTCAAAATACAATTTAGCAGACCTAAAAATCACCCGCCAAGAGTTGCTTTCTCTAAGTGACTGTCAGCTTTCGAACTTCTTCCAATCTATAGTTTAGCATGCCTGCACTACAGCACCCCGTATTTGCTTTCTCTGTGTTAATGTAAGCGTTCCTATGTATGTCTCTCGTACCTCTTCCAAAGTAGAGTTTAGTATGCTGAAAAATGGCCACCCAACGTTGCTTTCTCTGAGTGAATGTAAGCGTTCCTGTATATGATTCGAACACTTCATTGAAAATAGAGTTTAGCAGGCCTACGAACCACCCGCAGAGAGTTGCTTTCTCTAAATGACTGTAAGCTTTCCAGATATGACTCTCGAACATCCTCCAATCTATCGTTTAGTAGGCATACAAACATCACTCCATAGTTGCTTTCTCTGCATGAATGTAAGCATTCCTATAAATGATTCTCGTCCTTCTTCCAAACTAGAGTTTAGTATGCCTACAAACCACAACCCCATCATTGATTTCTCCGAGTGAATATACCCAGTCCCCCATATGACTCTCCCCCTTCTTCCAAAGTAGAGTTTTGCAGGCCTACAAATCATCCCCCGAAAGTTGGTTTCTCTAAATGACGGTACGCTTTCCTATATATTACTCTTTAACTTCTTGCAAAATAGAGATTTGCATGGCTACAAAAAAGCCACCCCATAATTGCTTTCTCTGCATGAATGTAAGCGTTCCCATATATCATTCTCCTACTTCTTCCAAACTAGAGTTCAGTATGCCTACAAACGACCACACCATCGTTGCTTTCTCTGAGTGAATGTAAGCCTTCCCATATATGACTCTCACTCTGAAACCAAAATAGAGTTTGGCACACCTACATTCCACACCCAGAGATTTGCTTTAAGCAACTCTAAGCTTTCTTATATGTGATTGTCAAACTTCGTCCAAACTAGAGTTTAGCATGCCTAGAAACCACCCCACAGTTGCTTTCTCTGCATGAATGTAAGCGTTCATATACATGACTCTCGTACTTCCTCCAAAATACAGTTTAGAATGCCTACAAACCACCACCCAAACGTTGCGTTCTCTGAATGAATGAAAGCATTCCCATGTTTGACTCTCACAATTGATGCAAAGTAGAGTTTAGCAGGCCAAGAAAGGCTCTCCCGAGAGTTACTTTCTCTAGGTGACTGTAAGCTTTCCTAAATAAGACTCTCCAACTTCTTCCAAACTACAGGTTAACATGCCCACAAAACATCACCCCATGGTTTTTTCTTTGCATGAATGTAAGCATTAGTATATATGACTCTGGTACTTCTTTCAAAATACAATTTAGCAGACCTAAAAATCACCCACCAAGAGTTGCTTTCTCTAAATGACTGTTCAGGTTTGGAACTTCTTCCAAACTATAGCATGCTTACAAAACACCACCCCGTAGTTGCTTTCTCTGTGTGAATGTAAGCGTTCCCAAATATCATTCTCGTACTTCTTCCAAACTATTTAGTATGCCTACAAAAACCACCCCAGTGTTGTTTCTCTGAGGGAATGTAAGCGGTCCCATGTTTGACTCTCACACTTCATCCAAATTAGAGTTTAGCATGTGTACAAAAAAAATCTCCCGAGAGTTGCTTTCCCTAGGTGACGGTAATCTTTCCTGTATAAGGTTCTCCAACTTCTTCCAAACTACAGTTTAGCATGCCTACAAAACCTGACGCCATAAGTGCTTTCTCTGTGTGAATGTAAGTGTTCCTATATAGGACTCTCGTACTTCTTCCAAACTACAGTTTAGTATGCCCTACAAACCACCACCCAAATGTTGTTTTCTCTGAGTGAATGTAAGCGTTCCCATATATGACTCTCACACTTCAACCAAAATAACTCTATTTCAACCAAAATAACTCTACATTCCACACCCAGAGAGTTGCTTTCTCTATGTGACTGTAAACTTTCCTATATATGACTCTCAAACTTCGTCCAAACTAGAGTTTTGCAAGCCTACAAAACACCACCCCATAGTTGCATTCGGTGCCGGAATGTGAGCGGTTCTACATGTGATTCTCTTGCTTCTTCTAGGAACCACAACCACAACGTTGCTTTCACTGAGTTCCCATATATTATTCTAACACTTCATTGAAAATAGAGTTTAGCAGGCCTACGAAACACCCCCGAGGGTTGCTTTCTCTAAGTGACTGTAAGCTTCCCAGATATGGCTCTCGAACTTCCTCCAAACTATATTTTAGTAGGCATACAAACATCACTCCATAGTTGCTTTCTCTGCGTGAAGGTAAGCGTTCCTATATACGATTCTCGTACTTCTTCCAAACTAGAGTTGACTATGCCTACAAATCACAATCCCATCGTTGATTTCTCTGAGTGAATGCACGCGGTCCCCAATATGACTCTCTCCCACTTCCAAACTGGAGTTTTGCAGGTGTACAAAACATCCCCCGAGAGTTGGTTTCTATGACTGTACCCTTTCCTATATATTACTCCTTAACTTCTTCCAAACTAGAGATTAGCATGGCTACAAAAACGCCACCCCATAATTGCTTTCTCTACGCGAATGTAAGCGTTCCCATATATCATTCTCCTACTTTCCAAACTAGAGTTTAGTATGCCTACAAACCACCACGCCGTCGTTGCTTTCTCTGAGGGAATGTAAGCCTTCCCATATATGACTCTCACTCTGAAACCAAAATAGAGTTTAGCAGGCCTACATTCCACACCCAGAGATTTGCTTTCTCTAAGTGACTCTAAGCTTTCTTATATGTGATTCTCAAACTTCGTCCAAACTAGAGTTTAGCATGCCTATAAAACACCACCCCATAGTTACTTTCAGTGCGTCAAAATGTATGTGCTCCTATATGTGATTCTCGTGCTTCTTCCAAACTGCAGTTTAGTAAGCCTACAAACAACCCCATCGTTGCTTTCTCTGAGTGAATGTAAGCGTTCTCATATATGACTCTCACACTTCAACCAAAACAGGGTTTTGCAGGCCTACAAACCACCCGCCAAGACTTGCTTTTTCAAAGTGGCTGTTACCTTTCCTATATAGGACTCTGGAACTTCCCCCAAGCTAGACTTTAACATGTCTACCTGACACTACTCCGTAGTTGCTCTCGCTGTGTGAATGTAAGCGTTCGTATATATGAGTCTTGTACCTCTTCTTAACTAACATCTGGCATGCCAAAATAACACTCCCCCATAGTTGCTTTCTTTGAGTCAATGTAAACATTCCTATATATGTCTCTCGCACTTCTTCCAAACTAGAGTTGAATAAGTCTACAAACCAATCCCCGACAGCTGTTTTCTCTGAACGAATTTAATCGTTCCTATATATGACTATGGCACTTCCTCCAAACTAGAGTTTAGAAAGCCTACACTCCACCCCTGTTCTTTGCTTTCTCTAAGTTACTGTATGCTTTCCTATACATGGCTCTCGAAATTTTCCAAACTAGAGTTAGCATGCCTACTATACACCTACACATAATTGCTTTGTCTGCGTGAATATAAGCCTTCCTATATATGACTGTCGCACTTTTTCCAAATTAGAGTGTAGCCAGCCTGGAAAGCACCCCTTATAGTTGCTTTCATTGAGTGAATGTTAACATTCCTATGTATGACTCTCGCAACTTTTCCAATCTAAGATTTTAGCAATGCTACAAATCCCCCGCCGAGAGTTCCTATACATAACTGTCCTCTTTTTCCAAGCTAGAGTTTAGGAAGCCTAGAATCCGTCCCCCCGTAGACGCTTTATGTGAACGTAAGCGTTCCTATATATGACTCTCGCCTTCCTCCAAACTAGAGCTTAGCAAGCCTACAAACCAACTCCCTATAATTGCTTTCTCTGAATGAATGATATCGTTCCTATATAAGACTCTCGAACTTCTTCCAAACCAGAGTTTAACAAGCCAAAAAAGCACCCCCCATAGATGCTTCCTCTAACTCAAAGCTAATATTCCTATATATGATTCAGCTTCTTCATCCAAACTAGAGTAAGGCAAGCCTACAAATCACACACCAATAGTTGCTTTCTATAAGTAAATGTAAGCATCCCTATATATGACTATAGCAATTCTTCCAAACTGGAGTTTAGCAAGCCTACAGACCCCAGGACTCCACTCCATAGTACCCTGGGCATTGGCGCCTGCCTGTCATGCAGGACATAGGGGCGGACGCTCATCTCAGACACGGCATTGGTGGATTGTAGGCTTTTTTAAGTTTTTGAATTGAAGAACTCTGAGAATTGGAATTCGGTTTAGGGTAAGGTTAGGTGTTAGGGACTAGGATTAGATTTAGGGGTTAGGGTTTTAGGTTAGAATTAGGGTTAGGATTACTGTTAGGGTTAGAGATTAGGATTATGTTTAGTGGTTGGGTTTAGGTTTAGGGTGAGAGGCAAGAGTAAGGGTCAGGGATTAGGGTTACTGTTAGGAGTCAGATTCAGGGCTTACGAAGGGTTTGGTTTAGTGATAGGGTTAGGGCTTACGTTTAACGGTGTGTGTTAGGGCACGGGCCCCGTCTAATGTACGGGGCACTGTGGATGTGGAGCAAGGCTGCGTCCCCACTTCATCTTACCCTTGGTGTTGGGCTTCAACTGTCATGCAGGACAAAGGCAGAGGCTCATGAAATGCATGGTTAGGATTAAGGTTTAAGGTTAGGGTCAAGGTTGAGGGTTAGGGTGCGGGTTAACAGTTAGAGTTAGGGTAAGGGGGTTAGGGATAGGGTTAGGGTTAAGGGTTAGGTTTATGGTTCAGGTTTAAGTTTAGCATTAGAGGGTAGGGTTAGTGTAACTGTAGGTCAGTGTTGCGGTTAGATCTCTAGGCATTAGGGTAAAGGTCAGGGTTAGGGTTAAGAGTTAGGGTTAAGTTTAATGGTTAAGGATTGGGATTAGGGTTGAGGGTTAGGGTTAAGATTATGGGTAATGACTCAGGATCAAAGGTTAGGGTTATTTTTAGGCGTAGGGTTAGCGTAAGGGGTTAGGGTTAGTGTTAGTGTTGTTGGTAGGGTTAAGGTTAGGGTTGGCGTTTCAGAATTAGGGATTAGGTGTTATGGTTATGGCTAGGAGTTAGCGTTAGATTTACGGTATAGGTCTTGTTCTCAGGGTGTCATGCATTAACGTTAAGATAGGGGGTTAAAGTTAGGGTTACGGTGAGCTTTACCTGTTAAGGTGAGCAGTAGGATCAGGGTTAGGTGTTATGTTCTGGGTTAGGGTTATGGGTGAGGGGTAGGGTTTATCCTTAGGGCACGGGCCCTGTATGCACTAGGAGGCGAAGTTAGGGGTCTGTGATGGTCGCTGGGAACCCACTCTATCGCATGCAGTGTATGGGCCTCTGGGTTTCATGCAGAACACTGTGGCAGAGCCGGCTTTCATGCATGGCTTAGTAGGATTGTAGGCTTTCAAAACTCTGAGAAAACAAGAAGTCTGAGAATTAGATTTCGGGTTAGGACTACGGCACGGTTTAGGGATGAAGATTAGTGGTTAGGGTGAGGGCTTAGGGTTAGGGGTTAGGGTTAGGGTTAGGGTTGCTGGTAGGGTGAAGGTTAGGTTTGACGTTTTAGAATTAGGGATGAGGTGTTACGGTTATGACTATGGTTTAGGATTAGAATTACGGGATAGGGCTTCTTCTCAAGGTGTTATGCATTCACGTTAAGTTAAGGGGCTAAGTTAGGGTTACGGGGAGGTTTATGTTTTAAGGTGAGCAATAGGATCAGGGTTAGGTGTTATGTTCAGGGTGAGGGTTATCTGTTAGGGGTAGTGTTTATACTTAGCGTACGGGCCCTGTCTGCACTGGGCGGGGGGCGGGGGTTAGGGGGATGGGATTGTCCCCGGGAACACACTCTATCGTACGCTGGGTATGGGCTCCTGGGTTTCATGCAGGACACAGTGGCAGAGCCCCCTTTTACTCATGGCATGGGAGGATTGTAGGCTTTCTAAACTCTGAGAAAGCAAGAACTCTGAGAATTAGATTTAGGGGTAGGATTCTGGTAATGTTTAGGGATGAAGATTAGTGTCAGGGTGGGGTCTTGGGTTAGGGGTTGGGGTTAAAGGTTAGTGTTAGGTTTAACAGTTACAGTTAGGTTTACGGTTAAGTCTCAGGGTTCGGGTTAAGGTTTGGGTTTAGCGTTTGGCACAGGGGTAGGCTTCAGTGTTAGCTTCATGGTTAAAGATTAGGAGTAGGGTTAGTGTGAGGGTTAAGGGTAAGGGTCAAGATTAAGTGTTCAGGTTGGGGTTAGGCTTAGGTTTAGGGTTAGGGGTCAAGGGTCAGGTTTAGGGTTAAGTGTTGGGCTTAGGGTTGGGGTTTAGTGTTAAGTTTATCGTTAAGGATTAGGGTTAGGGTCAGGGTTAAATGCTTGGGTGCGGGTAATGGTTAGGGTCAGGGTTAAGGTTTATGGATAGGGTTAGTGTTAAGGGTTTACGGGTAGGTTTAGGGTTCAGGGTTAGAGTTAGCATTAGGGCTTAAGGTTAGGATTAGGTGGTAGGTTAGATTTTAGGGTTAGATCTAGGCGTTAGAGTAAGGGTTAAGAGATAGGGTTAGGTTTAATGCTTAGGATTAGGTTTAGGGTTTGGGGTTAAAGTAAGTGTTAGGGGTTAGGTTGAAGGATCAAAGGTTAGTGTTATTTTTAGCTGTAGTGTTAGGGTTAGGGATAAGGGATAAGGTTGGCGTGAGGGTTTTCCTTACTGTTAGGGTTAAGGGTCAGGCTTAGATTAAAGGTTAAGGTTAGGGTCAGCGTTAAGGGTTAGGGTGAGGGTTAACGGTTACGGTAAAGGTTAAGCGTTAGTGTTAGGGATTAGCGATTAGGGTTTTTGGTAAGTGTTAGGGTTAGGAGTTAGTGTTTTATGAAGGGGTATGGTTAGAATTAGGATTGGGATTACTGTTAGGGTTAGGTTTAGGAGTTAGGTTTAGGGTAAAAGGATAGGATTAGCGTTAAGGGTTGGGCTCAGGTTTAGGGTTAAAGTTTAGTGTTAGGGTTAATGTTTAGTGTTATGGTCCAGTTTAAGTGTTAGGGTGAGGGTTAACGGTTAGGATTAGGCTTAGAGGTTGGGGATATAGTGAGGGTTCAGTGTTAGGGTTAGGTTTAGGGTTCAGGGTTAAGGTTAGCTGTAGGGGTTATGGTTAGGGTTAGGTGTTAGGTTAGTGTCAGGGTTAGGTCTAGTCGTGAGGGTAAGGTTTAGGGTTAGCTTTAAGAGCTAGGGTTAGGTTTAATGGATAGGATTAGAATTAGGGTTAAGGGTTAGGGTAAGGCTTAGGGGTTAGGGTGAAGGGTTAAGGGTTTTTGTTAGGCATAGCGTTGGGGTTAGAAGTAAGGGTTACTGTCAGTGTTAGGGTTGTAGGCAGGGTTACGGTTAGAGTTAGCGGTTTAGAATTAGGGTTAGGGATTAGGTGTTACAGTGACGACTAGGAGATAGGGTTAGAATTATGGGATAGGGGTTGTTCTCAGGGAATGGGTTATGCACTAACGTTAGGATAAGAGGTTAAAGTTAGGCTCACGGTGAGGTTTACGTGTTAAGGGGAGAAATAGGAACAGGGTTAGGTGTTATGTTCACGGTGAGGGATATCTGTTACAGGTATTGTTTATGCTTAGCGCACGGGCCCTGTCTGCCTTAGACGGGGGTGGGGGGAGGTTAGGGGACTGGGATTGTCACCAGGATCCCACTGTATCGTACTCTGGGTAGGGGCCCGTGGGTTTGATGCAGGACATAGTGGTAGAGCCTCCTTTCACGCATGGCATGGGAAGATTGCAGGCTTTCTAAACTCTAAGAAAGCAAGAAGTCTGAGAATTAGATTTAGGGTTAGGATTATGGTTAGGGTTAAGGATGAAGTTTAGTGTTAGGGTGAGGGCTTAGGGTTAGGGATTAGGGTTAGGGTTAAAGGTTACTCTTAGGTTTAACGGTTACAGTTCGGTTTAGGGTTGAGGTTTACGGTTAGGGTTAAGATGAGGGGTTAGGGTTTGGTAAAGGGTTAGGGTTAGGTACAGGGTTAGGGTTAAGTGTTAGGTTTACGGTTGAAGATTAGGATTAGGGTTAGGATTAAAGGTTAGCGTGAGAGTTAACGGTTAGGGTTAAGGTTAAGTGTTAGGTTAGGGTTTAGGTTTAGGGTTAAGGGTTAGGGTTAGCTTTAGGGTTCGAGTTATGTGTTAGGGTTTGTGTTAGAGGTTAGGGTTAGGTTTACTGGTCACGGTTAGGGTTACGTTTAGGGGTTAGCATTAGGGTTAAGGATTAGGTTTAGGGTAAGGGTTTAGAGTTAGTGTTGGGCTTTAGGCTCGGGGCTTAGGTTCAGGGTCAGGGGTTAGGGTTGGTGGTAGGGCTTAGATTTATTGGTCAGTTTAAGGGCACAGGACCTGGTTAATCTACGGTGAGAGGGGTGCGGTCGGAGTCATCACGAAAGCACAACATCATTCCCTGGGCCCTGGGACAAGACCTACATGCAGGACTCAGGCGGAGCCTCATCTCACACATGGCATGGCTGTATTGTAGGCTTGCTTCACTCGGGAATGGAAGTAGTGTGAGAATTAGGGTTAGGGTTGGGGTTAGGGGTTTCGAGTTAGGGGTTAGGCTTGGAGTCAGGGTTAGGTGCTAGGGATTAGTGGTTAGGGTTAGAGTTAGTGTTACGGGTTAGGTGTTAACTCTGGTTTAGGGGGCCAGGGTAAGGTTTAGGTTTGGAGTTAGCGTTAGGGTTAGGCGTTAGGGTTAAGGGATAGGGTTAGGGTTAAGGGTTAGGCTTAGGGTAAGGGTTCAGGTTTAGGGTTAGGGTCAGGGTTATGGGTTAGGGTGAGGGTTAACAGTTAGGGATAGGGTTAGGGGGTTAGGGATACTATTAGGGTTAAGGGTTAGGTTTATGGTTCAGGTTTAAGGTTAACATTAGGGGGTTAGGGTTAGTGTTAACTGTAAGTCAGTGTTAGGGTTAGATCTCTAGGCATTAAGGTAAAGGTTAGGTTTAAGGTTAAGTGTTAGGGTTATGTTTAATGGTTAGGCTTGGGATTAGGTTTAAGTGTTAGGGTTAAGGTTAGGGGTTATGACTAAGGATCAACGGTTAGAGTTATTTTTATGCGTAGGGTTAGGGTAAGGTGTTAGGGTTAGTGTTAGTGTTGTTGGTAGGGTTAAGGTTAGGGTTGGCGTTTCAGAATTCGGGATCAGGTGTTATGGTTATAGCTAGGAGTTAGCGTTAGAATTACAGTATATTGCTTTTTCTCAGGGTGTCATGCATTAACGTTAAGATAAGGTGTTAAAGTTAGGGTTATGGTGAGCTTTACCTCTTAAGGTGAGCAGTATGATCAGGGTTAGGTGTTATGTTCTGGGTTAGTCTTATGGGTTAGGGGTAGGGTTTATGCTCTGGGCACGGGCCCTGTATGCACTAGGAGGCAAAGATAAGGGTCTGTGATGGTCGCTGGTAACCTACTCTATCGTATGCAGTGTATGGGCCTCTGGTTTCCTGCAGGACACTGTCGCAGAGCGGGCTTTCATGCATGGCTTACTAGGATTGTAGGCTTTCAAAACTCTGAGAAAGCAAGAAGTCTGAGAATTAGATTTCGGGTTAGGATTACGGCACGGTTTAGGGATGAAGATTAGTGTTAGGGTGAGGGCTTAGGGTTAAGGGTTAGGGTTAGGGTTAGGGTTGATGGTAGGTTGAAGTTTAGGGTTGGCACTTTAGAATATGGATGAGGTGTTATGGTTATGGCTAGGGGTTAGGTTTAGAATTATGGGATAGGGCTTCTTCTTTGGGTGCTATGCATTAACGTTAAGTTAAGGGGCTAAGTTAGGGTTACGGGGAGGTTTATGTTTTAAGGTGAGCAACAGGATCAGGGTTAGGTTTTATGTTTGGAGTTAGGGTTATCTGTTAGGGATAGTGTTTTTGCTTAGCGCACGGGCCCTGTCTTCACCAGGAGGGGGGGGGGTTAGGGACTAGGATTGCCACTGGGAACCTGCTCTATCATGCACTAGTTATGGGCCCCCGGGTTTCTTGCAGGACACAGTGGCAGAGCCTCCTTTTACTCATGACATGGGAGAATTGTAGGCTTTCTAAACTCTGAGAAAGCAAGAAGTCTGAGAATTAGATTTAGGGGTAGGTTTATGGTAATGTTTAGGGATGAAGGTTAGTGTTAGGGTGCGTTCTGAAGGTCAGTGGTTAGGGTTAAAGGTTAGTGTTAGGTTTAACCGTTACAGTCAGGTTTATGGTTATGTTTTAGGGTTAGGGTTAAGGTTAAGGTTTAGCGTTTGGTACAGTGTTAGGCTTAAGTTTTAGCTTTAGGGTTAAAGATTAGGATTAGGGTTAGGGTTAAGGGCTAGTGTGAGGGTTAATGATAAGGATCAAGACTAAGGGCTAGGGTTTTTGTTAGTGTTAGGAATAAGTCTTCGTGTAGGCTTTAGGGTTAGCGTTAAGTGTTATGGTTAGGGTTAGGTTTAGGGTTCATGGTTAGTGTTATGTTTAGGGGTTAGTGTTAGGGTTAGGGATTAGGTTTAGGGTAAGGTTTTAGAGTTCGTGTTCAGCGTTACGGTCGGAGCTTATGTTTACGGTTAGGGGTTAGTGTTAGTGTTAGGGCTGAGATTTAGCTTTTAGTTTAAGGGCACAGGACCTGTTTTATCTACGGTGAGAAGGGTGCTGTCGGAGTCTCCACGAAAGCACAAAATCGTTCCCTGATCCTTGGGGAAGGACCTACATGCAGGACTCAGGTGGAGCCTCATCTCACGCATAGTATAGCTGTATTGTAGGCTTGCTTCACTCTGAGAATGGAAGTAGTGTGAGAATCAGGGTTAGGGTTTGGGTTAGGGGTTTGGAGTTTGGGATTATGGTTCGAGTCAGGGTTAGGTCCTAGGGATTAGGAGTTAGGGTTAGTGTTAGGGATAGGGGTTAGTTGTTGGGTTTGGGTTAGGGTGCTAGGGTTAGGTTAGGGTTGGGGTTAATATTAGGGTTAGCGTTTAGGGTTAAAGGATAGGATTATGGTTAAGGGTTTGGCTTAGGGTTAGGGTTAAGGGTTAGTGTTAAGGTTTAGGGTTAAGTTCAGGGTTACGTGTTAGGGTGAGGGTTAACAGTTAGGGTTATGGTTAGGGTCTTAGGGATAGGGTTAGGGTTAGAGTTAGGGGTTAGGATTAAGGGTGAAGTGTTAGGGTTATTTTTAGGCATAGTTTTAAAGTTAGGGGCTAGGGTAATGTTTGGTTTGATGGTAGGTTTAAGGTTAGGGTTAGCAGTTTAGAATTCGCATTAGGGATTAGGTGTTATGGTTATGGCTTGGAGTTAGGGTTAGAATTCAGAGATAGGAGTTGTTCTCAGGGTAAGTGTTATGCATTAACGTTATGATAAGGGGTTAAATTTAGGGTTATGGTGAGATTTACATTTTAAGGTGAGCAATGGGATCAGGGTCAGGTGTTATGTTCAGGGTTATGGTTAGGGGTGAGGGGTAGGGTTTATGCTTACGACTCGGGCCCTGTCTGCACTAGGCAGGGGGGGAGGGGTTTGGGGTTGCGATTGTCGTCGGGAACCCACTCTAGTGTATGCTGAGTATGGGCACTGGGGTTTCCGGCAGGACACAGTGGTAGAGCCTCCTTTTATTCATGGCATGGGAGGATTGTAGGCTTTCTAACGCTGAGAAAGCAAGAAGTCTGATAATTAGATTTAGGGTTAGGATTATAGTTAGGGTTAGGAATGAGGTTAGTGCTAGGGTGAGGGATTAGGGCTAGGGATTATGGGTAGAGTAAAGGTTAAATGTTAGAGTTAGGTTTAACGGTTACAGTTAGGTTTAGGGTTACGTTTTAGGGTGAGGGTTATGGTTAGGGGTTAGGGTTTGGTACAGGGTTAGGGTTAAGTGTTAGGTTTAGGGTTAAAGATTAGAATTCGGATTAGGGTTGACGGTTAGTGTGAGTGTTAACGGTTAGGTTTGTGTTTAAGGGTTAGGGTTAGGGTTTAGGGCTAGTGTTAAGCGTTCGTGTTAGATTTAGGGTTAGAGTAAAGTGTTATGGTTAGGGTTATGGGTTAGCATTAGGGTGAAAGGTTAAGGGTTAGGTTTATTTTCAGGCACAGGGTTAGGATTAGGTGTTAGGGTTAGTGTTACCGTTAAGGTTTTTTGTAGGCTTAAGGTTAGGTTTAGCAGTTTAGAATTAGGGTTAGGGATTAGGTGTTATGGTTATGGTAAGGAGTTAGGGTTAGAATTATGGCATAGGGGTTGGTCTCAGGGTCAGTTTTATGCTTAAAGTTAGGGTAAGCGGTTAAAGTTAGTGTTACGGTGAGCTTTACGTGTTAAGGTGAGCAATAGGATCAGGGTTAGGTTTTATGTTCAGGGTTAGGGTTATGGGTGAGGGGTAGAGTTTATACTTAGGGTTAGGGTTAGGGTTAGCGTTTAGGCTTAAGGATCAAGGGTTAGGGTAAGGGTTAGTGTTAGGGCTGTTGGTAGGGTTAAATTTAGGGTTAGCAGCTTACAATTAGGTATTAGGTTTTACAGTTATGAATAAGAGTTAGGGTTAGAATTATGGGATAGGTGTTGTCCTCAGGGTAAGTATTATTCATTAACGTTAGGATAAGGGGTTAGGGTTAGGGTTATGGTGAGTTTTACATTTTAAGGTGAGCAATAGGATCAGGGTCAGATGTTATGATCAGGGTATGGTTATGGGTTAGGGGCAGTGTTTATGCTTAGGGCACAGGCCCTGTCTTCACTAGGTGCGGGGGCTCGGAGGCTGGGATTGTCACCAGGAACCCACTCTATCGTATGCTGGGTATGGGCCTCTGGGTTTCATGCAGGGCACAGTGGCAGAGCCTCCTTTCATGCATGGCATGGGAGGATTGTAGGCTTTCTAAACTCTGAGAAAGCAAGAAGTCTGAGAATTAGATTTAGGGTTAGGATTACGGTTAGGGTTAGGGATGAAGTTTAGTGTTAGGGAGAGGGCTTAGTGTTAGGGATTAGGGTTTGGTACAGGGTTAGGGTTAAGTGTTCGGCTTAGGGGTAAAGATTAGGATTAGTGTTAGGTTTAAGGGTTAGCTGAGGGTTAACGGTTAGGGTTAAGGTGAAGGGTTAGGGTTAGGGTTTAGGGTTAGGATTAGGGGTTCGTGTTAGGTTTAGGGTTACACTTAAGTGTTAGGGTTTAGGTTCAGGTTTAGGGTTCATGGTTAAGGTTATGTTTAGGGGTTAGGTTTAGGGGTTAGGTTTGGTGTAAGGGTATAGTGTTAGTGAAGGGAGTTTGGGTCAGGGTTTCTGTTTAGGGTAGGGGTTAGTGTTAGGACTTAGATTTAGCGATTACTTTAAGGTCAGAGGACCTGTTTAATCTATGGTGAGAAGGGTGTGGAATCGGTCGCTGAGACACCACAGCATTGTACCCTGGGCCTTGGGCTCAGACCTACATGCAGGAATCAGGGGGAGCCTGTTCTCATGCATAGCATGGTTGTATTGTAGCCTTGGTTAACTCTTAGAATGGAAGAAGTGTGAGAATTAGGGTTATGGTTAGGGTTAGGGATTTGGGTTTAGGAGAGAGTGTTCAAATGAGGGTTAGGGGTTAGGCATTAGGGGTTAGGGTTAGTGTTAGGGTTAGGGGTTGGGGTGAGGGTTGGGTTAGGGGCTAGGGTTAGGTTTAGGGTTGGGGTTAGTGTTAGCGTTCGAGTTAGGGATTAGAGTTAGGGTTAAGGGATAGGATTAGGGTTAAGAGTTTGGCTTAGGGTTCAGGTTAAGGGTTAGGGTTATGGTTAAAGATTAGTGTTAGTTTAAACAGTTACAGTTAGGTTTAGGGTTAAATTTTAGGGTGAGGGCTTTTTAAACTCTGAGAGAGGAAGACGTCTGAGATTAAGATTTAGGGATAGGATTATGGTTAGGATTAGGGATGACGATTAGTGTTAGGGTGAGGGCTTAGGGTTAAGGGTTAGGGTTAGAGTTAGGGTTAAGGTTAGTGTTAGTTTTAACGGTTAAAGTTAGGTTTAGGGTTAAGGTTTATTGTCAGGGTTAAGGTCAGGGGTTAGGGTTTCGTACAGGGTAAGAGTTAAGTGTTAGGTTTAGGGTTAAAGATTAGCATTATGGTTAGTGTTAAAGGTTAGTGTGAGGGTAAAAGTTTAGGGTTAAGTTTAAGGGCTAGGGTTAGGGGTTAGTGTTAGGGTTAAGGGGTCTTGTTAGGTTTAGGGTTACAGTTAAGTGTTATGGTTAGTGTTAGGGGTTACGGTTAGGCTTAGGGTTCATGGTTAGTGTAACATTTAGGGGTTAGGGCTAGGGTTAAATGATAGTGTTAGAGTTAAGGCTTAGGCTTTGGGTAAAGGTTTAGGGATAGGTTTACGGGTTAGGGTTAGTGTCAGGGTTAAATGTTAGGGTGAGAGTTAACAGTTATGGTTAGGGTTATTGGTTAGGGGTTGTGTTTATGCTTAGGGCACGTGCCTTGTCTGCACTAGGCGGAGAGGTTAGGGGGCTAGCATATTCGCCGGGAAATCACTCTATCGTATGCTGGGTATTGGCCCCTGGACACAGTGGCAGGGCCTCCTTTCACACATGGCATGGGAGGATTATAGGCTTTCTAAACTCTGAGAAAGAAAAGTCTGAGAATTAGATTTAGGGTTAGGATTATGGTTAGAATTAGGGATGAAGTTTAGTGTTAAGGTGATGCCTTAGGGTTAGGGGTTAGGTTTAGGGTCAGAGTTAAAGGTCAGTGTTAGGTTTAACAGTTACAGTTAGGTTTAGCGTTAAGGTTTAGTGTTAGGGTTCAGTTTAGGGGATAGGTTTTGGTACAGGTTAAGGTTTAAGTGTTAAGTTTAGAGTTAAAGATTACAATTAGGGTTAGGTTTAAAGGTAAGTGTGAGGATTAACGGTTAGGGTTAAGCATGAGGGTTAGGGATTAGGTTTAGTGTTAAGGGTTTATGTTAGTTTAGGGTTAGAGTTAAGTGTCATGGTTAGGGTTAGGGGTTAGGGTTAGATATAGGGTGCATGGTTAGGGTTACGTTTAGGGGTTAGGGTTACGGGTTAGGTTTAGGGTGAGTGTTTGGTGTTAGTGTTGGGCATTAGGATAAGGGCTTAGGTTTAGGGTTAGCGTTTAGGTTTAGTGTTAGGGCTTAGATTTAGCGGTTAGTTTAAGGGCACAGGACCTGTTTAATCTATGGTGAGAAGGGTGCAGAATTGGTCCCCTTGACACCACACCATCGTACCTGGGCCTTGGGCCCAGACCTACATGCAGGACTCAGGCGGAGCCTCTTCTCACTCATGGCATGGCTCTATTGTAGGCTTGGTGAACTCTGAAAATGGAGGAAGTGTGAGAATTAGGGTTATGGTTATGGTTAATTGTTTGGGGTTAGGGGTTAGGGTTCGAGTGTGGTTCAGGGGTTAGAAATTAGAAGTTAGTGTTAGTGTTAGGGTTAGGGGTTAGGGGTTAGTGTTGGTTTAGGGGCTAGGGTTAGATTCAGAGTTAGGGTTAGTGTTAGGGTTAGGGTTAGGGATTATGGTTAGGGTTAGGAATTAGGGTTAGGGTTAGGCTTAAGGGATAGGATTAGGGTAAAGGGTTAAGGCTTAGGGTTAGCATTAGGGATTAGGGTTAGGGTTAAATGTTAGGGTTTTGGTCTGATTTAAGGGTTAGGGTGAGCGTTAACAGTTAGGGTTAAGGTTAATTGTTAGGATTGGGGGTTAGGCTTAAGGATTCGTATTAGGGTTAGGGTATAAGGGTGAGACTTATGTCTTATGGTTAGGGACAGGGCTTTTGGTTAGGGATAAGGGTTAGGAGTTAGGGTTACTTTTAGGCATAGGGTAGGATTAGGGGTGAGGGTTAGGGTTAGGGTTAGTGTTAGGGTTGTTGGTAGTGTTAAGGTTAGGGTTAGCAGTTTAGAATTAGGGTTAGGGATTAGGTTTTATGGTTATGGCTAAGATTTAGGGTTAGAATTATGGGATAGACGTTGTTCTCAGTGTAAGTGTTATGCATTAACTTTAGGAGATGCGGTTAAAGTTAGGGTTACAGTGTGGTCTACATGATAAGGTGAGCAGTAGGATCAGGGTTAGGTGTTACGTTCAAGGTTAGGGTTATATGTTAGGCGTACTTTTTATGCTTAGGGCACGGGCCCTGTCTGCACTAGGCGGGAGGATTAGGGGTCTAGGATTGTGGCCGAGAACTTTCTCTATCGTACACTGGGTATGGGTCCCTGGGTTTCATGCAGGACACAGTGGCAGAGCCTCTTTTCACGCATGGCATGGGAGGATTGTAGGCTTTCTAAACTCTGAGAAAGCAAGAAGTCTGAGAATTAGATTTAGGGATAGGATTATGGTTAGTGTTAAGGATAAAGTTTAGCATTAGGGTGAGGGCTTAGGGTTAGGGGTTAGAGTTACGGTCAGGGTTAAAGGTTAGTGTTAGGTTTAATGGTTACAGTTAGCTTTAGGGTCAAGTGTTAGGGTTAAGGTTAAGGTTAGGGGTTAGGTTTTGGTACAGGGTAAGGGTTAACTGTTAGGTTTAGGGTTAAAGATTACGATTAGGGTTAGGTTTAAGGGTTAGTGTGAGAGTTAACGGTTAGGGTTAAGGTTAAGTGTTAGGGTTAGTGGTTAAGTTTAGGTTTAAGTGTTCGTGTTAGGTTTAGGGTTAGAGTTAAGTGTTATGGTTAGGGTTTGGGGTTAGGGTTAGGTTTAGGGTTCATCGTTAGGGTTACGTTTAGGCATTAGGGTTATGGGTAAGGATTAGGGTAAGGGTTTAATGTTAGTGTTGGGCGTTAGGGTCAGGGCTTAAGTTTAGGGTTAAGGGTTAGTGTTAGAGTTAGCGTTAGGGCTTAGATTTAGAGGTTATTTTAAGGGCACAGGACCTGTGTAATCTATGGTGAGAAGTGTGCAGAATGGGTCATCGCCACACCACACCATCGTACCCTAGGCCTTGGGCCCAGACCTACATGCAGGTCTCAGGCAGAGCCTCTTCTCACGCATGGCATGGTTTTATTGTAGGCTTGGCTAACTCTGAGAATGGAGGAAGTGTGAGAATTATGGTTATGATTAGGGTTAGGTGTTTGGGGTTAGGGGTTAGTGTTCGCGTGAGGGTTAGGTGTTAGGGATTAGGGGTTAGAGTTAATGTTAGCATTAGGGGTTAACGGTTAGGGTTGGGTTAGGGACTAGAGATAGATTTAGGGTTGGGGTTAGGGTTAGGGTTAGGGGTTAGGGTTAGGGTTAAGGGATAGGATTAGGGTTAAGGGTTAAGGCTTAGGGTTAGCATTAAGGGATAGGGTTAGGGTTAAGGGTTAGGGTTATGGTCCGAGTTAAGGGTTAGGGTGAGGGTTAACAGTTAGGGTTAGGGTTATAAGTTAGGGATAGTGTTAGGTTTAAGGTCTAGGGTTAGGGTTAGAGGTAGCTTTACTGCTAAGATTAGGTCTCGGCATTAAGGTAAGGGTTAGTGTTAGGGTTAAGGGTTAGGGTTAGGTTTAATTGTTAGGATTAGGATCAGAATTAAGGGTTAGGCTTAGGGTTAGGGGATAGGGTTAGGGTTTAGGGTAAACTTTTAAGGTTATGTTTAGGGATAAGGTTAGGGTTAGCGTTTAAGGTTAGGGTTAGTATTAGGGTTGTTTGTAGGGTTAAGGTAATGTTTAGTGGTTAGAATTAGGGTTAGGGATTAGGGGTTACTGTTATGGCTAGGAGTTAGGGTTAGAATTAAGTGATAGGGGTTGTTGTTAGCATAAGTGTTATGCATTAATGTTAGGATAAGTGGTTAAAGTTAGGTTTACGGTGAGGTTTATGTGTTAAGGTGAGCAATAGGATCAGGGTTAGAATTATGAGTGAGGGGTAGGGTTTTGCTTAGGGTATGGGCCCTGTCTGCCCTAGGACTGGGATTGAGGGGGATGCGATTGTCACCAGAAACCCACTCTATCGTATGCAGGGTATGGGCCCATGGGTTTCTTGTAGGACACTCTGGCAGAGCCTGATTTCACGCATGGTAAAGGAGGTTTGTAAGCTTTCAAATCTCTAAGAAAGTAAGAAGTCTGAGAATTAGATTTAAGGTTAGGATTATCGTTATGGTTAGGGATGAAGTTTAATCTTAGGGTGAGGGCTTCGGGTAAGGGGATACGGTTAGTTTTAGGGTTAAAAGTTACTGTTAGGTTTAACAGTTACAGTTAGACTTAGGGTTTAGGTTTAGGGTTAGGGTTAAGCTTAGGGGTTATGGTTTGGTACAGGGTTAGGGTTAAGTGTTAGGGTTAGGGTTAAAGATCATGACAAGGGTTAGAGTTAAGGGTTAGTTTGAGTGTTAACAGTAGGGTTAAGGATAACTTTTAGGGTTAGGGGTTAGGATTAGTGTTAGGGCTGAGATTTAGCGGTTAGTTTAAGGGCACAGGACCTGTTTAATCTATGGTGAGAGTGGTGCACAGGGTCGCTGCGACACAACACCACCGTACGCTGGGCCTTGGGCCAAGACCTACCTACAGGACTCAGGTGGAGCCTCTTCTCACGCATGACATGGCTGTATTGTAGGCTTGGTTAACTCTGAGAATGGAAGAAGTGTCAGAAATCGGGTTAGGGCTGGCTCTAGGTGTTTTTAACCCCTAACCCTAACACTAACCCCCTAATCCTAACCCTAACACTAACCCCAAGGTTAAATCTAACCTTAACCCCTACGACAACCCTAACCCTAACCCTAACCCCTCTCACTGTAGAATAAACAGGTCCTGTGCCCTTAAACTAACCACTAAATCTAAGCCCTAACATCAACCCTAACCTCTGACCCTAAACCTAAGCCCTGAGCCTAAAGCCCAACACTAACTCTAAACTCTTACCCTAAAGCTAATCCCTAACCCTAATGCTAACCTCTAAACATAACCCTAACTGTGAACCCTAAACCTAACCCTAACCTTGAGCGCTAACCATAGCACTTAACTCTAACCCTAAACCTAACATGAACCCTTAATCCTAACACTAACCCTAACCCTAACTCTTAACTTTAACCCTGACTGTTAACCCTCACACTAACCTTTAAACCTAACCTTAATCGTAATCTTTAACCCTAAACCTAATATTTAACCCTAATCCTGTACCAAACCCTAAACCCTAACCTTAAACCTAACCATAAACCTTAACCCTGAACCTAACTGTAACGGTTAAAACTAAGAGTAACCTATAACGCTACCCGTAACCCCTAACTCTAAGCCTTCACCCTAATACTAACCTTGATCCTTAACCCGAACCCTAACCCTAACCCTAAATCTAATTCTCAGTCTTCTTGCTTTCTTAGAGTTTAGAAAGCCTACAATCCTCCCATGCCATGCGTGAAAGGAGGCTCTTCCACTGTGTCCTGAATGAACCGCTGGGGCCCATAACCAGAGTACGATAGAGTGGGTTCCTGGTGACAATCCCAGCCCCCTAACCCCCCCCCCCCGCCTAATGCAGACAAGGCCCGTGCCCTAAGCATAAACTCTACACCTCACCCAAAACTCTAACCCTGAAAATAACATTTAACCCTGATTCTATTGCTCACCTTAGAATGTAAACCTCACCGTAACCTGAACTTTAACCTCTTATCCTAACGTTAATGCATAACACTTACCCTGAGATTAACCCCTATCCCATAATTCTAACCCTATCTCCTAGTCATAACTGTGACAACTAATCCCTAACCCTAATTCTAAACCACTAACACTAACTGTTACCCTACGTAGTTACTGTTACGGTAACCTACTGTTACCCTAACACTGAACCTAACCCTTACTCCTAACGCCAAAGCTATGGCTAAAAATAATGCTAACCCTTGACCCTTTACCCTAACTCCTAACCCTAACCCTAATCCTAACCACTAAACCCAACCTTAGCTCTTAACCCTAACCCTAAACCTTACCCTGACGCCTAGACCTAACACTAACACTAAACTAACACCTAACCCTAATCATAACCCCTAAAGCTAACCCTAACCCTGAACCCTAAACCTAACTCTAACACTTAATACTAACTATATCCCTAACCCCTAACCCCAACCCTAACCCTAACCGTTAACCCTCACCCTAACCCTTAAACCGGACCCTAACACTAAATCTTAACCCTAAAGCTACGCCCAACCCTTAACCATAATCCTATCCCTTAACCCTAAACCTAACCCCTAACCCTAAACCTAACACTAACCCCAATCCTAATTCTAACCATAGCCCTTAATACATCACTACGCCTAACCCCTAACCCTAACCCTAACCCCTAATGCTAACCCTAACACTGAACCCTAAACCTAACCCTATCCCTAACCCTTAAACATAACTCTATCCCTAACCAATAATCCTAAGCCTAATCTTTAACCCTCACCCTAGAGCTTAACTCAAACCGTAACCCTAAGCCTAAACCCCAACCCTAACACTTAACACAAACCCTAAGCCTAAACACTTAACGCCAATCCTATCCTTTAACCCTAACACTAACCCTGATGCCTAATCCTAACCCTAACACTAACCCCAACCATAAATCTAACCCTAGCCCCTAACGCAAAACTAACCCCTAACCCTAACACTAACCCTAAATCCTAGTCCCTAACCCCTAAACCTCACTTGAACCCTAACCCCTAACACCAAACCCTTAACCCTAACCATAACCCTATTTCTCACACTACTTCCATTCTCAGAGTTAACCAAGCCTAAAATACAACCATGCAATGCGTGAGTAGAGTTTCCGCATGAGTCCTGCAAGTAGGTCTGGGCCAAAGGCCCAGGATCCGATGGTGTGGTGTCGCATGGAAACATTCTGCACCCTTCTCACCATAGATTACACAGGTCCTGTACCCTTAAACTAACCGCCAAATCAAAGCCCAAACACTGACCCTAACCCCTAACCCTACCTAAGCCCTGACCCTAATGCCCAACACTAACACTAAACGCTTACCCTAAACCTAACCCCTAAATGTAACCTTAACCATGAACCCTAAACCTAACCCAAACCCCTAACCCTAACCATAACACTTAACTCTAACCCTAAACCTAACATGAACACTTAACCCTAACCCTAACCCATAAACCTAACACTTAACCTTAACCCTAACCGTTAACCCTCACACTAAACCTTAACCCTAACCCTAATCCTAATCTTTAAGCCTAAACCTAGCACTTAACCCTTACCCTGTACCAAAACCTAACCCCTAATCTTAACCCTAAGCTTAAACCTTAAAGCTTAACCCTAAACCTAACTGTAACTGTTAAACCTAACACTAACCTTTAACCCTGACCCTAACTGATACCCCTAACCCTAAGCCCTCACCATAACAGTAACCTATATTGCTAACCCTAACCCTAATCCTAGCCCTAAATTTAATTCTCAGACTTCTTGCTTTCTCAGAGTTTACAAAGCCTACAATCCTCCCATGCCATGTGTAGAAGGAGGCTTGGCCACTGTGTCCGGCATGAAACCAAGGGGCCCATACCCAGTGTATGATAGAGTGGCTTCCGGCATCTATCCCAGCCCTCTAAGCCCCCTCCTAGAGCAGAGAGGGCTCGTGATATAAGCATAAACACTACCCCTCACCCATAACCCTAACCCTGAACATCACAGCTCACCCTGATACTATTGCTCACCTTAACACATCAACCTCACCATAACTCTAACTTGAACCTGTTATCCTAACGTTAATGCATAAGACTTACCCTAAGAACAACCCCTATCCCTTAATTCTAACCCTAACTCCTAGACACAATTGTAACACCTAATCCCTAAGGCTAATTCAAAACTGCTAAACATTACCTTATCCCTACAAACTAACCCTAACCCTAACCGCTAACCCTAACCGTACACCTAAAAATAACCGTAACACTTGACACTTAACCCTAACCCTTAACCCTGATCCTAATCCTAACAATTAAACCTAACCCTAACTCTTAAGCCTAACACTAACACGTACCCTAATGCCTAGACCTAACCCTAAGAGTAAACGTAACCCCTAACCCTAACCCTAATCCCTAATGCTAACCCTAACACTGAACCCTAATCCTAAGCCTTAAACCTAACTCTATCCTTAACCCATAACCCTAGCCCTAACCGTTAACCCCACACTAACCCTTAACTCGACCTGTAACCCTAACCCTTAAAACTAAACCTAACACTTAACGCTAACCCTAAGCCTTAACGCTTCACCCTTATCCTATCCCTTAACCCTAACCCTAACCCATAACGCTAACCCTAACCCCACTCTAAATCTAACCCTAGCCCCTAACCCAACCCTAACCCCTAAGCCCTAACCCTATCACTAAACCCAACACCTACTCCCTAACCCCTAATCCTCACTCGAAGCTTAAGCCCTAACCCTAAGCCCTCTCCCTGACTAATCTTCATCCCTAACCCTAACCATAATCCTAACCCTAAATCTAATTCTCAGACTTCTTGCTATCTCAGAGTTTTAAAAGCCTACAATTCTCCAAAGCCATGCGTGAAAGCTGGCTCTGCCACAGTGTCCTGCATGAAACCCAGGAGCCCATACTCTGTGTACAATAGAGTGGGTTCCCGGGGACAATCACAGCCCCCTAACTCCCCCTGCTAGTGCTGACAGGGCCCATGCCCTAAGCAAAAACCCTGCACCTCACCCATAACCCTAACCCTGAACATAACACCTAACCCTGATGTTATTGTTCACCTTAACACGTAAACCTCACTGTAACCCTAACTTTAACCCCTATCCTAATGTTATTGCATAACACTTACCCTAAGAACAAACCCTATCCCTTAATTCTAAGCCTAACTCCTAGCATAACCGTAACACCTAATCCCTAACCTTAATTCTAAACTGCTAAACATTACCTTCACCCTACAAACAACCCTAACACTAACCCTAACTCTAACCGCTAACCCTAACCCTAACCATTACCCTGATCATAATCCTAACAATTAAACCTAACCCTAATTCTTAACCCTAACACGAACCATTACCATAATGCCTAGACCTAACCCTAACTGTAACCCTAACCCCTAACCCTAACCCTAACCGCTAATGCTAACCCTAACCCCGAACCCTAAACCTAACCCTAACCCTATCCCTTAAACCTATTACTATCCCTAAACCATTACCCTAATCGCAACTGTTAACCCTCACTCTCACCCTTAACTTGGACCGAAACCCTAACCCTTAACCCTAACCTTAACCCTTACTGCTAATCTTAAGCCTTCACCCTTTACCTTAATCCTATCTTGTAAGCCTAACCCTAACGCTGACCCCTAACCCACCTGAACATTAACCCTAAACCTAAATCTAACGCTAGCCCCTTACAAAAACCTAACACCTAACACCTGACACACTAATCCTAACTTCTAATTCCTAACCACTAAACTTCACTCAAACCCAAACCTCTAACCCCAAACACATAACCCTAACCATAACCCTAATTCTCACACTTCCTTCGTTCTCAGAGTTGACCAAGCCTACAATAGAGCCATGCCACGAGTGAGAAGAGGCTCTGCCTGAGTCCTGCATGTAGGTCTGGGCCCAAGGCCCAAGTACGATGGTGTGGTGTTGAGGCGACCCAGTCTGCACCCTTCCCACCATAGATTAAACAGAGCATGTGCCCTTAAACTAACCACTAAATCTAAGCCCTAACACTAAACCTAAATCCTAACCCTAAACCTCGGCCCTTATCCTAACGCCCAACAGTAACACTAAACACTCACCCTAAACTTAACCCGTAACCCGAACCCCTAAATGTAACCCTAACCATGAACCCTAAACCTAACCCTAACCTCTAGCCATAACCATAACACTTAACTCTAAACCTAAATGTTACACGAAGCCTTATTCCTAACCCTAAGCCCAACCCTAACCCTTAATCTTGAACCTTACCATTAACCCTCACACTAACCCTTAACCCTAACCCTAATCCTAATCTTTAACCATAAAGCTAACACTGAAGCCTAACCCTGTGCCAAACGATAAAACCAAACCTTAACCCTAACCCTGAAACTTAACCATAAACGTAACTGTAACTGTTAAAAATAACACAAACCTTTAACCCTAACCCCTAACCCTAAGAGCCCACCCTAACACTAATCTTCCTCGCTAAACATTACCATAATCCTACCCCTAAATCTAATTGTCAGACTTCTTGCTTTCTCAGAGTTTAGAAAGCCTAAAATCCTCCCATGCCATGAGTAAAAGGGGGCTCTACCACTGTGTCCTGCATGTAACCCAGGAGACCATATCCAGCGTACGATAGAGTGGGTTCCCGGGGACAATCCCATCCCCCTAACCCCAGCTCCCCGCCCAGTGCAGACAGGGCCTGTACGCTAAGTATAAACACTACCCCTAACAGATAACCCTCACCCTGAAAATAACACCTGACCCTGATCCTATTGCTCACCTTAAAACATAAACCTCCCCGTAACCCTAACTTATCCCCTTATCTTAACCTTAATGCATAACACCCTGAGAAGAAGCCCCATCCCATAATTCTAATCCTAATCCCCAGCCATAACCATAAGACCTCATCCCTAATTCTAAAATGCCAACCCTAAACTTCACCCTACAAACAACCCTAACCCTAACCCTAACCTCTAACCCTAAGCCCTCACCCTATCACTAATCTTCATCCCTAAACCGTACCGTAATCCTAACCCGAAATCTAATTCTCAGACTTCTTGCTTTCTCAGAGTTTTGAAAGCCTACAATCCTACTAAGCCATGCATGAAAGCCGGCTCTGCCACAGTGTCCTGCAAGAAACCCAGAGGACCATACACAGCGTACGATAGAGTGGGTTCCCAGCGACCACAACCGAACCCTAACATCGATTCCTAGGGCATACAGGGCCCATGCCCTAAGCATAAACACTACCCCTCACCCATAACCCTAACCCAGAACATAACACCTAACCCTGATCCTACTGTTCACCTTAACACGTAAACCTCACCGTAACCCCAATTTTAACCCCATATCGTAACGTTAATGCATGACACCCTGAGAACAAGCCCTATACTGTAATTCTAACCCTAACTCCTAGCCATAAGCATAACACCTAATCTCTAATTCTGAAACACCAACCCTAACCTTAACCCTACCAACAACACTAACACTAACCCTAACCCCTTACCCTAACCCTACGTCTAAAAATAACCGTA
This sequence comes from Eulemur rufifrons, assembly GCF_041146395.1. NCBI lineage: Eukaryota > Metazoa > Chordata > Mammalia > Primates > Lemuridae > Eulemur > Eulemur rufifrons. The sequence continues at coordinate 3,034,817 of NW_027182813.1, forward strand.
ACCGTTGATCCTTAGTCATAACCCATAACCTTAACCCTAACCCTTAACCCTAATCCCAATCCTAACCATTAAACATAACCCCAACTCTTAACCCTAACTCTAACCTTTACCTTAATGCCTAGAGTTCTAACCCCAACACTGACCTACAGTTAGAAGTAACACAAACCCATAATGCTAACCTTAAACCTGAACAATAAACCTAATCCTTAACAATAACACCCTAACCCTAACCCTAACCCTGAACCCTGACCCTAACCCTAAACCTTAACCCTAACCCTGAACCCTAACCCTAAGCCTACACTTAACTCTAACCCTATCCATTAACCCTAACCGCTAACGATAACACTAACCCCAACCCTAAACCTACCCCTGGCCCCCTAACCCAGAATTAACACCGAACCCGTAACACTAACTCTACCCCTAACCACTAGCACCTAACCCTGACTCGAAACCTAACCCCTAACTCGAAACCCCTAACCCCAACCCTAACCTTAATTCTCACACTACTTCCATTCCCGAGTGAAGCAAGCCTACAATACAGCCATGCCATGTGTGAGATGAGGCTCCGCCTGAGTCCTGCATGTAGGTCTTGTCCCAGGGCCCAGGGAATGATGTTGTGCTTTCGTGGTGACTCCGACCACACCCCTCTCACCGTAGATTAACCAGGTCCTGTGCCCTTAAACTGACCGCTAAATCTAAGCCCTACCACCAACCCTAACCCCTGACCCTGAACCTAAGCCCCGAGCCTAAAGCCCAACACTAACTCTAAACCCTTACCCTAAACCTAATCCCTAACCCTAATGCTAACCCCTAAATGTAACCCTAACCGTGAACAGTAAACCTAACCCTAACCTCTAACACAAACCCTAACACATAACTCTAACCCTAAAACTAAACCTAACCCTTAACCCTAAACCTAAATCCTAACCCTAACCCTTAACCTTAATCTTAACCGTTAACTCTGATGCTAACCTTTAATCCTAACTCTAATCCTAATCTTCAAACCTAAACCTAACACAACCCTAACCCTGTACCAAAACCTAACCCCTCATCTTAACCCTATCCGCAAACCTCAACCCCAAAACGAACTGTAACCGTTAAACCTAACAGTAACCTTAAACCGTAACCCTAATCTGTAAACCTATCCCCTCACCATAACACTACACTTCATCCTGAACCCTAACCATAATCCTAACCCTAAATCTAATTCTCAGACTTCTTGCTTTCTTAGAGTTTAGAAAGCCTGCAATCCTCCCATGCCATGTGTGAAAGGAGGCTCTACCACTGTGTCCTGCATGAAACCCACGGGCCCATACCCAGAGTCCGATACAGTGGGTTCCTGGTGACAATCCGAGCCCCCTAACCTCCCCCCAGCTTAATGCCGACAGGGCCCGTGCGCTAAGCATAAATGATACCTTTAACAGATAACCCTAACCCTGAACATGGCACCTAACCCTGTTCCTATTTCTCCCCTTAACACGTAAACCTCACCGTGAGACTAACTTTAACCTCTTAACGTAACGTTAATGCATAACCCATTCCCTGAGAACATCCCCTATCCCATAATTCTAACCCTATCTCCTAGTCATAACTGTAACACCTAATCCCTAACCCTAATTCTCCACCGCTAAGCCTAACTGTAACGCTGCCTACAACCCTAACACTGACAGGAACACTTAGTTCTAACCCCAACGCTATGCCTAACAAAAGCCCTAACCCTTCACCCTTCACCCTAACCCCTAAGCATTACCCTAACCTTTAACCGTAATCCTAATCCTAACCATTAAACCTAACCCTAGCTCTTAAAGCTAACCCTAAACCTTACCCTCACGACTAGACCTAACCCTGACACTAACCTAACACCTAACCCTAACCATAACCCCTAAAGCTAACCCTAACCCTGAACCCTAAACCTAACCCTAACACTGAACCTTCACTATATCCCTAACCCCTAAGCCTAATCCTAACTGTTAATCCTCACCCTAACACTTAAACTGGACCATAACACTAAACATTAACCCTAACACTAAACTTTAACCCTAACCATAAGCCCAACACTTAACCCTAATCCTATCCCCTAACCCTAAGCCCTAACCCTAAACCTAACCCTAACCCCAACCCTAACCCTTAATCTTGACCCTTACCATTAACCCTCACACCAACCCTAATCCTAATCTTTAACCATAAAGCTAACACTGAAGCCTAACCCTGTGCCAAACGCTAAACCCAAACCTTAACCCTAACCCTGAAACTTAACCATAAACCTAACTGTAACTGTTACACCTAACACTAACCTCTAACCCTAACCCCTAACCCTAAGACCCCACCTTAACACTAACCCTAACCCTAAACATTATCATAATCCTACCCCTAAATCTAATTCTCGGACTTCTTGCTTTCTTAGAGTTTAGAAAGCCTAAAATCCTCCCATGCCATGAGTAAAAGGGGGCTCTGCAGCTCTCTCTTGCATGAAACCAGGAGCCCATACCTAGCGTATGATAGAGTGGGTTCCCGGGGACAATCCCATCCCCCTAACCCCAGCCCCCTGCCCAGTGCAGACAGGGCCTGTACGCTAAGTATAAACACTACCCCTAACAGATAACCCTCACCCTGAACATAGCACCTGACCCTGATCCTATTGCTCACCTTAAAACATAAACCTCCCCGTAACCCTAACTTATCCCCTTATCTTAACCTTAATGCATAACACCCTGAGAAGAAGCCCTATCCCATAATTCTAATCCTAACCCCTAGCCATAACCGTAACACCTCATCCCTAATTCTAAAATGCCAACCCTAACCTTCACCCTGCCAACAACCCTAACCCTAACCCTAACCCCTAACCCTAAGCCCTCACCCTATCGCTAATCTTCATCCCTAAACCGTACCGTAACCCTAACCCTAAATCTAATTCTCAGACTTGCTTTCTCAGAGTTTTGAAAGCCTACAATCCTACTAAGCCATGCATGAAAGCCCGCTCTGCCACAGTGTCCTGCATGAAACCCAGAGGCCCATACACTGCGTACGATAGAGTGGGCTCCCAGCGACCATCACAGACCCCTAACTTCGCCTCCTAGTGCATACAGGGCCCGTGCCCTAAGCATAAACCCTACCCCACACCCATAACCCTAACCCAGAACATAACACCTAACCCTGATCCTACTGCTCACCTTAACACGTAAACCTCACCCTAACCCTAACTTAACCCCTTATCTTAACGATAATGCATGACACCCTGAGAACAAGCCCTATACCATAATTCTAACCCTAACTCCTAGCCGTAACCATAACACCTAATCCCTAATTCTGAAACGCCAACCCTAACCTTAACCCTACCAACAACACTAACACTAACCCTAAAACCCTTACCCTAACCCTACGCCTAAAAATAACCCTAACCATTGATCCTTAGTCATAACCCCTAAAGCTTAACCCTAACCCTTAACGCTAATCCCAATCCTAACCATTAAACATAACCCTACTTAACCCTAACCCTAACCTATACGCTAATGCCTAGAGATCTAACCCCAACACTGACCTACAGTTAACACTAACCCTAACCCCTAATCCTAACCTTAAACCTGAACCATAAACCTAACCCTTAACCCTAACCCTATTCCTAACCCCCTAACCCTAACCCTAACTGTTAAGCCTCACCCTAACACTTAACCCTGACTCTAACCCTAAACCTTAACCCTAACCCTGAACCCTAACCCTAACCCTATCCCTTAACCCTAACCCCTAACCCTAACGCTAACCCGAACCCTAAACCTAACCCTGGCCCCCAACCCAGACTTAACACCTAACCCCTAACACTAACTCTAAACCTAACCACTAATCCCTAGCACCTGACCCTGACTCGAAACCTAACCCCTAACTCGAAACCCCTAACCCCAAACCTAACCCTAATTCTCACACTACTTCCATTCCCAGAGTGAAGCAAGCCTACAATACAGCCATGCCATGTGTGAGATGAGGCTCTGCCTGAGTCCTGCATGTAGGTTTTGTCCCAAGGCCCAGGGAATGATGTTGTGCTTTTGTGGTGACTCCGACCACACCCCTCTCACCGTAGATTAACCAGGTCCTGTGCCCTTAAACTGACCGCTAAATCTAAGCCCTACCACCAACCCTAACCTCTGACCCTGAACCTAAGCCCCGAGCCTAAAGCCCAACACTAACTCTAAACACTTACCCTAAACCTAATCCCTAACCCTAATGCTAACCCCTAAACGTAACTCTAACCACGAACAGTAAACCTAACCCTAACCTCTAACACAAACCCTAACACATAACTCTAACCCTAAAACTAACCCTAACCCTTAACCCTAAACCTAAACCCTAACCCTAACCCTTAACCTTAATCTTAACCGTTAACTCTCATGCTAAGCTTTAATCCTAACCCTAATCCTAATCTTCAACCCTAAACCTAACACAACCCTAACCCTGTACCAAACCCTGACCCCTCATCTTAACCCTATCCGCAAACCTCAACCCCAAAACGAACTGTAACCGTTAAACCTAACAGTAACCTTAAACCGTAACCCTAATCTGTAACCCTATCCCCTCACCATAACACTACACTTCATTCTGAACCCTAACCATAATCCTAACCCTAAATCTAATTCTCAGACTTCTTGCTTTCTTAGAGTTTAGAAAGCCTGCAATCCTCCCGTGCCATGTGTGAAAGGAGGCTCTACGACTGTGTCCTGCATGAAACCCACGGGCCCATACCCAGAGTCCGATACAGTGGGTTCCCGGTGACAATCCCAGCCCCCTAACCTCCCCCCAGCCTAATGCCGACAGGGCCCGTGCGCTAAGCATAAATGATACCTTTAACAGATAACCCTAACCCTGAACATGGCACCTAACCCTGTTCCTATTTCTCCCCTTAACACGTAAACCTCACCGTGAGCCTAACTTTAACCTCTTAACGTAACGTTAATGCATAACCCATTCCCTGAGAACATCCCCTATCCCATAATTCTAACCCTATCTCCTAGTCATAACTGTAACACCTAATCCCTAACCCTAATTCTCCACCGCTAAGCCTAACCGTAACGCTGCCTACAACCCTAACACTGACAGGAACCCTTAGTTCTAACCCCAACGCTATGCCTAACAAAAGCCCTAACCCTTCACCCTTCACCCTAACCCCTAAGCATTACCCTAACCTTTAACCGTAATCCTAATCCTAACCATTAAACCTAACCCTAGCTCTTAAAGCTAACCCTAAACCTTACCCTCACGACTAGACCTAACCCTGACACTAACCTAACACCTAACCCTAACCATAACCCCTAAAGCTAACCCTAACCCTGAACCCTAAACCTAACCCTAACACTGAACCTTCACTATATCCCTAACCCCTAAGCCTAATCCTAACTGTTAACCCTCACCCTAACACTTAAACTGGACCATAACACTAAACATTAACCCTAACACTAAACTTTAACCCTAACCATAAGCCCAACACTTAACCCTAATACTATCCCTTAACCCTAAGACTAACCCTAAGCCCTAACCCTAAACCTAACCCTAACCCCAACCCTAACCCTTAATCTTGACCCTTACCATTAACCCTCACACCAACCCTAATCCTAATCTTTAACCATAAAGCTAACACTGAAGCCTAACCCTGTGCCAAACGCTAAACCCAAACCTTAACCCTAACCCTGAAACTTAACCATAAACCTAACTGTAACTGTTACACCTAACACTAACCTCTAACCCTAACCCCTAACCCTAAGACCCCACCTTAACACTAACCCTAACCCTAAACATTATCATAATCCTACCCCTAAATCTAATTCTCGGACTTCTTGCTTTCTTAGAGTTTAGAAAGCCTAAAATCCTCCCATGCCATGAGTAAAAGGGGGCTCTGCAGCTCTCTCTTGCATGAAACCAGGAGCCCATACCTAGCGTATGATAGAGTGGGTTCCCGGGGACAATCCCATCCCCCTAACCCCAGCCCCCCGCCCAGTGCAGACAGGGCCTGTACGCTAAGTATAAACACTACCCCTAACAGATAACCCTCACCCTGAACATAGCACCTGACCCTGATCCTATTGCTCACCTTAAAACATAAACCTCCCCGTAACCCTAACTTATCCCCTTATCTTAACCTTAATGCATAACACCCTGAGAAGAAGCCCTATCCCATAATTCTAATCCTAACCCCTAGCCATAACCGTAACACCTCATCCCTAATTCTAAAATGCCAACCCTAACCTTCACCCTGCCAACAACCCTAACCCTAACCCTAACCCCTAACCCTAAGCCCTCACCCTATCACTAATTTTCATCCCTAAACCGTACCGTAATCCTAACCCTAAATCTAATTCTCAGACATGCTTTCTCAGAGTTTTGAAAGCCTACAATCCTACTAAGCCATGCATGAAAGCCCGCTCTGCCACAGTGTCCTGCATGAAACCCAGAGGCCCATACACTGCGTACGATAGAGTGGGCTCCCAGCGACCATCACAGACCCCTAACTTCGCCTCCTAGTGCATACAGGGCCCGTGCCCTAAGCATAAACCCTACCCCACACCCATAACCCTAACCCAGAACATAACACCTAACCCTGATCCTACTGCTCACCTTAACACGTAAACCTCACCCTAACCCTAACTTAACCCCTTATCTTAACGATAATACATGACACCCTGAGAACAAGCCCTATACCGTAATTCTAACCCTAACTCCTAGCCATAACCATAACACCTAATCCCTAATTCTGAAACGCCAAACCTAACCTTAACCCTACCAACAACACTAACACTAACCCTAAAACACTTACCCTAACCCTACGCCTAAAAATAACCCTAACCATTGATCCTTAGTCATAACCCCTAAAGCTTAACCCTAACCCTTAACGCTAATCCCAATCCTAACCATTAAACATAACCCTACTTAACCCTAACCCTAACCTATACGCTAATGCCTAGAGATCTAACCCCAACACTGACCTACAGTTAACACTAACCCTAACCCCTAATCCTAACCTTAAACCTGAACCATAAACCTAACCCTTAACCCTAACCCTATTCCTAACCCCCTAACCCTAACCCTAACTGTTAAGCCTCACCCTAACACTTAACCCTGACTCTAACCCTAAACCTTAACCCTAACCCTGAACCCTAACCCTAAGCCTAACCCTTAACCCTAACCCTATCCCTTAACCCTAACCCCTAACCCTAACGCTAACCGCAACCCTAAACCTAACCCTGGCCCCCAACCCAGACTTAACACCTAACCCCTAACACTAACTCTAAACCTAACCACTAATCCCTAGCACCTGACCCTGACTCGAAACCTAACCCCTAACTCGAAACCCCTAACCCCAAACCTAACCCTAATTCTCACACTACTTCCATTCCCAGAGTGAAGCAAGCCTACAATACAGCCATGCCATGTGTGAGATGAGGCTCTGCCTGAGTCCTGCATGTAGGTTTTGTCCCAAGGCCCAGGGAATGATGTTGTGCTTTTGTGGTGACTCCGACCACACCCCTCTCACCGTAGATTAACCAGGTCCTGTGCCCTTAAACTGACCGCTAAATCTAAGCCCTACCACCAACCCTAACCTCTGACCCTGAACCTAAGCCCCGAGCCTAAAGCCCAACACTAACTCTAAACACTTACCCTAAACCTAATCCCTAACCCTAATGCTAACCCCTAAACGTAACTCTAACCACGAACAGTAAACCTAACCCTAACCTCTAACACAAACCCTAACACATAACTCTAACCCTAAAACTAACCCTAACCCTTAACCCTAAACCTAAACCCTAACCCTAACCCTTAACCTTAATCTTAACCGTTAACTCTCATGCTAAGCTTTAATCCTAACCCTAATCCTAATCTTCAACCCTAAACCTAACACAACCCTAACCCTGTACCAAACCCTGACCCCTCATCTTAACCCTATCCGCAAACCTCAACCCCAAAACGAACTGTAACCGTTAAACCTAACAGTAACCTTAAACCGTAACCCTAATCTGTAACCCTATCCCCTCACCATAACACTACACTTCATTCTGAACCCTAACCATAATCCTAACCCTAAATCTAATTCTCAGACTTCTTGCTTTCTTAGAGTTTAGAAAGCCTGCAATCCTCCCGTGCCATGTGTGAAAGGAGTCTCTACGACTGTGTCCTGCATGAAATCCACGGGCCCATACCCAGAGTCCGATACAGTGGGTTCCCGGTGACAATCCCAGCCCCCTAACCTCCCCCCAGCCTAATGCCGACAGGGCCCGTGCGCTAAGCATAAATGATACCTTTAACAGATAACCCTAACCCTGAACATGGCACCTAACCCTGTTCCTATTTCTCCCCTTAACACGTAAACCTCACCGTGAGCCTAACTTTAACCTCTTAACGTAACGTTAATGCATAACCCATTCCCTGAGAACATCCCCTATCCCATAATTCTAACCCTATCTCCTAGTCATAACTGTAACACCTAATCCCTAACCCTAATTCTCCACCGCTAAGCCTAACCGTAACGCTGCCTACAACCCTAACACTGACAGGAACCCTTAGTTCTAACCCCAACGCTATGCCTAACAAAAGCCCTAACCCTTCACCCTTCACCCTAACCCCTAAGCATTACCCTAACCTTTAACCGTAATCCTAATCCTAACCATTAAACCTAACCCTAGCTCTTAAAGCTAACCCTAAACCTTACCCTCACGACTAGACCTAACCCTGACACTAACCTAACACCTAACCCTAACCATAACCCCTAAAGCTAACCCTAACCCTGAACCCTAAACCTAACCCTAACACTGAACCTTCACTATATCCCTAACCCCTAAGCCTAATCCTAACTGTTAACCCTCACCCTAACACTTAAACTGGACCATAACACTAAACATTAACCCTAACACTAAACTTTAACCCTAACCATAAGCCCAACACTTAACCCTAATACTATCCCTTAACCCTAAGACTAACCCTAAGCCCTAACCCTAAACCTAACCCTAACCCCAACCCTAACCCTTAATCTTGACCCTTACCATTAACCCTCACACCAACCCTAATCCTAATCTTTAACCATAAAGCTAACACTGAAGCCTAACCCTGTGCCAAACGCTAAACCCAAACCTTAACCCTAACCCTGAAACTTAACCATAAACCTAACTGTAACTGTTACACCTAACACTAACCTCTAACCCTAACCCCTAACCCTAAGACCCCACCTTAACACTAACCCTAACCCTAAACATTATCATAATCCTACCCCTAAATCTAATTCTCGGACTTCTTGCTTTCTTAGAGTTTAGAAAGCCTAAAATCCTCCCATGCCATGAGTAAAAGGGGGCTCTGCAGCTCTCTCTTGCATGAAACCAGGAGCCCATACCTAGCGTATGATAGAGTGGGTTCCCGGGGACAATCCCATCCCCCTAACCCCAGCCCCCCGCCCAGTGCAGACAGGGCCTGTACGCTAAGTATAAACACTACCCCTAACAGATAACCCTCACCCTGAACATAGCACCTGACCCTGATCCTATTGCTCACCTTAAAACATAAACCTCCCCGTAACCCTAACTTATCCCCTTATCTTAACCTTAATGCATAACACCCTGAGAAGAAGCCCTATCCCATAATTCTAATCCTAACCCCTAGCCATAACCGTAACACCTCATCCCTAATTCTAAAATGCCAACCCTAACCTTCACCCTGCCAACAACCCTAACCCTAACCCTAACCCCTAACCCTAAGCCCTCACCCTATCACTAATTTTCATCCCTAAACCGTACCGTAATCCTAACCCTAAATCTAATTCTCAGACATGCTTTCTCAGAGTTTTGAAAGCCTACAATCCTACTAAGCCATGCATGAAAGCCCGCTCTGCCACAGTGTCCTGCATGAAACCCAGAGGCCCATACACTGCGTACGATAGAGTGGGCTCCCAGCGACCATCACAGACCCCTAACTTCGCCTCCTAGTGCATACAGGGCCCGTGCCCTAAGCATAAACCCTACCCCACACCCATAACCCTAACCCAGAACATAACACCTAACCCTGATCCTACTGCTCACCTTAACACGTAAACCTCACCCTAACCCTAACTTAACCCCTTATCTTAACGATAATACATGACACCCTGAGAACAAGCCCTATACCGTAATTCTAACCCTAACTCCTAGCCATAACCATAACACCTAATCCCTAATTCTGAAACGCCAAACCTAACCTTAACCCTACCAACAACACTAACACTAACCCTAAAACACTTACCCTAACCCTACGCCTAAAAATAACCCTAACCATTGATCCTTAGTCATAACCCCTAAAGCTTAACCCTAACCCTTAACGCTAATCCCAATCCTAACCATTAAACATAACCCTACTTAACCCTAACCCTAACCTATACGCTAATGCCTAGAGATCTAACCCCAACACTGACCTACAGTTAACACTAACCCTAACCCCTAATCCTAACCTTAAACCTGAACCATAAACCTAACCCTTAACCCTAACCCTATTCCTAACCCCCTAACCCTAACCCTAACTGTTAAGCCTCACCCTAACACTTAACCCTGACTCTAACCCTAAACCTTAACCCTAACCCTGAACCCTAACCCTAAGCCTAACCCTTAACCCTAACCCTATCCCTTAACCCTAACCCCTAACCCTAACGCTAACCGCAACCCTAAACCTAACCCTGGCCCCCAACCCAGACTTAACACCTAACCCCTAACACTAACTCTAAACCTAACCACTAATCCCTAGCACCTGACCCTGACTCGAAACCTAACCCCTAACTCGAAACCCCTAACCCCAAACCTAACCCTAATTCTCACACTACTTCCATTCCCAGAGTGAAGCAAGCCTACAATACAGCCATGCCATGTGTGAGATGAGGCTCTGCCTGAGTCCTGCATGTAGGTTTTGTCCCAAGGCCCAGGGAATGATGTTGTGCTTTTGTGGTGACTCCGACCACACCCCTCTCACCGTAGATTAACCAGGTCCTGTGCCCTTAAACTGACCGCTAAATCTAAGCCCTACCACCAACCCTAACCTCTGACCCTGAACCTAAGCCCCGAGCCTAAAGCCCAACACTAACTCTAAACACTTACCCTAAACCTAATCCCTAACCCTAATGCTCACCCCTAAACGTAACTCTAACCACGAACAGTAAACCTAACCCTAACCTCTAACACAAACCCTAACACATAACTCTAACCCTAAAACTAACCCTAACACTTAACCCTAAACCTAAACCCTAACCCTAACCCTTAACCTTAATCTTAACCGTTAACTCTCATGCTAACCTTTAATCCTAACCCTAATCCTAATCTTCAACCCTAAACCTAACACAACCCTAACCCTGTACCAAACCCTGACCCCTCATCTTAACCCTATCCGCAAACCTCAACCCCAAAACGAACTGTAACCGTTAAACCTAACAGTAACCTTAAACCGTAACCCTAATCTGTAACCCTATCCCCTCACCATAACACTACACTTCATTCTGAACCCTAACCATAATCCTAACCCTAAATCTAATTCTCAGACTTCTTGCTTTCTTAGAGTTTAGAAAGCCTGCAATCCTCCCGTGCCATGTGTGAAAGGAGTCTCTACGACTGTGTCCTGCATGAAATCCACGGGCCCATACCCAGAGTCCGATACAGTGGGTTCCCGGTGACAATCCCAGCCCCCTAACCTCCCCCCAGCCTAATGCCGACAGGGCCCGTGCGCTAAGCATAAATGATACCTTTAACAGATAACCCTAACCCTGAACATGGCACCTAACCCTGTTCCTATTTCTCCCCTTAACACGTAAACCTCACCGTGAGCCTAACTTTAACCTCTTAACGTAACGTTAATGCATAACCCATTCCCTGAGAACATCCCCTATCCCATAATTCTAACCCTATCTCCTAGTCATAACTGTAACACCTAATCCCTAACCCTAATTCTCCACCGCTAAGCCTAACCGTAACGCTGCCTACAACCCTAACACTGACAGAAACCCTTAGTTCTAACCCCAACGCTATGCCTAACAAAGCCCTAACCCTTCACCCTTCACCTTAACCCCTAAGCATTACCCTAACCTTTAACCGTAATCCTAATCCTAACCATTAAACCTAACCCTAGCTCTTAAAGCTAACCCTAAACCTTACCCTCACGACTAGACCTAACCCTGACACTAACCTAACACCTAACCCTAACCATAACCCCTAAAGCTAACCCTAACCCTGAACCCTAAACCTAACCCTAACACTGAACCTTCACTATATCCCTAACCCCTAAGCCTAATCCTAACTGTTAACCCTCACCCTAACACTTAAACTGGACCATAACACTAAACATTAACCCTAACACTAAACTTTAACCCTAACCATAAGCCCAACACTTAACCCTAATACTATCCCTTAACACTAAGACTAACCCTAAGCCCTAACCCTAAACCTAACCCTAACCCCAAACCTAACCCTTAATCTTGACCCTTACCATTAACCCTCACACGAACCCTAATCCTAATCTTTAACCATAAAGCTAACACTGAAGCCTAACCCTGTGCCAAACGCTAAACCCAAACCTTAACCCTAACCCTGAAACTTAACCATAAACCTAACTGTAACTGTTACACCTAACACTAACCTCTAACCTTAACCCCTAACCCTAAAACCCCACCTTAACACTAACCCTAACCCTAAACATTATCATAATCCTACCCCTAAATCTAATTCTCAGACTTCTTGCTTTCTTAGAGTTTAGAAAGCCTGCAATCCTCCCATGCCATGCGTGAAAGGAGGCTCTACCACTGTGTCCTGCATGAAACCCACGGGCCCATACCCAGAGTATGATAGAGTGGGTTCCCGGGTACAATCCCAGCCCCCTAAACTCCCCCCGCCCGCCTAATGCAGACAGGGCCCGTGCGCTAAGCATAAACAATACCTTTAACAGATAACCCTAACCCTGAACATAACACCCAACCCTGTTCCTATTTCTCCCCTTAACACGTAAACCTCACCGTGCGCCTAACTTTAACCTCTTATCCTAACGTTAATGCATAACCCATTTCCTGAGAACAACCCCTATCCCATAATTCTAACCCTATCTCCTAGTCATCACTGTGACACCTAATCCCTAACCCTAATTCTAAACCGCTAACCCTAACCGTAACCCTACCTACAACCCTAACACTGACAGTAACCCTTATTTCTAACCCCAACGCTATGCCTAACAAAAACCCTAACCCTTGGCCCTAACCCTTCACCCTAACCCCTAAGACTTACCCTAACCCTTAACCCTAATCCTAATCCTAACCATTAAACCTAACCCTAGCTCTTAAACCTAACCCTAAACCTTACCCTCACGACTAGACCTAACCCTGACACTAACCTAACACCTAACCCTAACCAGAACCCCTAAAGCTAACCCTGAACCCTATCCCTAACCCTGGCATTAAACTTTAACCCTAAACCTAAGCCCAACCCGTAACCCTAATCCTATCCTTTTACCCTAAAACTAACCCCTAAACCTAAACCCTATACCTCACCCTAACTCTAACCCCAATCCTAATTCTAACCATACCCCTTCATAAAACACTAACTCCTAACCGCTAACCCTAACACTAACCAAAAACCCTAATCACTATTCCCTAACCCTAACGCTTAACCTTTACCCTGAACGTTAGCCCTCACCCTAAATCTTAACACTGACACTAACCTTAACCTTTAACTCTAAGGCTAACCCTTAACCCTACAGGAAGGAAGACCCTTAATGCTAATGGGATCCCTTATCCCTAACCCTAACACTACAGCTAAAAATAACCCTAACCTTGGATCCTTAAACCTAACCCCTAACACTTACTTTAACCCCAAACCCTAACCCTAATCCTAAGCATTAAACCTAACCCTATCTCTTAATCCTAACGCCAGCCCTTACCCTAACGCCTAGATCTAACCCTAAATATAACCTACCGCCTAATCTTAATCTTAAGCCCTAATTCTTACTCTAACCCTGAACCCTAAACCTACCCGTAACCCTTAACACTAACCCTATCCGTGAACCTTAACCCTGACCCTAACCATTACCCGCACCCCAGCATTTTACCCTGACCCTAACCCTAATCCTTAATGCTAACCCTAACACTAAACCCTAACCCTAAACCCAACACTTATCCCTAATCCTATCCCTTAACCCTAACCCTAACCCTAATGCTAACCCCTAAACATAACCCTAACCGTGACCCGTAAACCTAACCATAACCTCTAACACAAACCATAGCACATAACTCTAACCCTAAAACTAACCCTAACCCTAACCCGAAACCCTAACGCTTAACCTTAACCCTAACCATTAACTCTCACGCTAACCTTTAATCCTAACCCTAATCCTAAACTTCAACCCTAAACCTAACACTTAACCCTAACCCTGTACCAAACCCTAACCCCTCATCTTAACCCTAACCGTAAACCTCAACCCTAAACCAAAGTGTAACCGTTAAACCTAAGAGTAACCTTTAACCCTAACCCTAATCCCTAACCCTAAGCCCTCACCCTAACACTAAAGTTCATCCTTAACCGTAACCAGAATCCTCACCCTAAATCTAATTCTCAGACTTCTTGCTTTCTTAGAGTTTAGAAAGCCTGCATTCCTCCCATGCCATGTGTGAAAGGAGGCTCTACCACTGTGTCCTGCATGAAACCCACGGGCCCTTACCCAGAGTATGATAGAGTGGGTTCCCGGGTACAATCCCAGCCCCCTATACTCCCCCCGCCCGCCTAATGCAGACAGGGCCCGTGCGCTAAGCATAAACAATCCCTTTAACAGATAACCCTAACCCTGAACATAACACCCAACCCTGTTCCTATTTCTCCCCTTAACACGTAAACCTCACCGTGCGCCTAACTTTAACCTCTTATCCTAACGTTAATGCATAACCCATTTCCTGAGAACAACCCCTATCCCATAATTCTAACCCTATCTCCTAGTCATCACTGTGACACCTAATCCCTAACCCTAATTCTAAACCGCTAACCCTAACCGTAACCCTACCTACAACCCTAACACTGACAGTAACCCTTATTCTAACCCCAACGCTATGCCTAACAAAAACCCTAACCCTTGACCCTAACCCTTCACCCTAACCCTTAAGCCTTACCCTAACCCTTAACCCTAATCCTAATCCTAACCATTAAACCTAACCCTAACTCTTAAAGCTAACCCTAAACCTTACCCTCACGACTAGACCTAACCCTGACACTAACCTAACACCTAACCCTAACCAGAACCCCTAAAGCTAACCCTGAACCCTATCCCTAACCCTGGCATTAAACTTTAACCCTAAACCTAAGCCCAACCCGTAACCCTAATCCTATCCTTTTACCCTAAAACTAACCCCTAAACCTAACCCCTATACCTCACCCTAACTCTAACCCCAATCCTAATTCTAACCATACCCCTTCATAAAACACTAACTCCTAACCGCTAACCCTAACACTAACCAAAAACCCTAATCACTAATCCCTAACCCTAACGCTTAACCTTTACCCTAACCGTTAACCCTCACCCTAAATCTTAACACTGACCCTAACCTTAACCTTTAACTCTAAGCCTAACCCTTAACCCTACAGTAAGGAAGACCCTTAATGCTAATGGGATCCCTTATCCCTAACCCTAACACTACAGCTAAAAATAACCCTAACCTTGGATCCTTAAACCTAACCCCTAACACTTACTTTAACCCCAAACCCTAAACCTAATCCTAAGCATTAAACCTAACCCTATCTCTTAACCCTAACGCTAGCCCTTACCCTAACGCCTAGATCTATCCCTAAATTTAACCTACCACCTAATCCTAACCTTAAGCCCTAATGCTAACACTAACTCTGAACCCGAAACCTACCCGTAACCCTTAACACTAACACTATCCGTGAACCTAAATCCTGACCCTAACCATTAACCGCACCCAAGCATTTAACCCTGACCCTAACCCTAATCCTTAATGCTAACCCTAACACTAAACCCTAACCCTAAACCCAACACTTATCCCTAATCCTATCCCTTAACCCTAACCCTAACCCTAATGCTACCCCCTAAACATAACCCTAACCGTGACCCGTAAACCTAACCATAACCTCTAACACAAACCATAGCACATAACTCTAACCCTAAAACTAACCCTAACCCTAACCCTAAACCCTAACGCTTAACCTTAACCCTAACCATTAACTCTCACGCTAACCTTTAATCCTAACCCTAATCCTAATCTTCAACCCTAAACCTAACACTTAACCCTAACCCTGTACCAAACCCTAACCCCTCATCTTAACCCTAACCGTAAACCTCAACCCTAAACCAAAGTGTAACCGTTAAACCTAAGAGTAACCTTTAACCCTAACCCTAATCCCTAACCCTAAGCCCTCACCCTAACACTAAACTTCATCCTTAACCGTAACCAGAATCCTAACCCTAAATCTAATTCTCAGACTTCTTGCTTTCTTAGAGTTTAGAAAGCCTGCAATCCTCCCATGCCATGCGTGAAAGGAGGCTCTACCACTGTGTCTTGCATGAAACCCACGGGCCCATACCCAGAGTATGATAGAGTGGGTTCCCGGGTACAAGCCCAGCTCCCTAAACTCCCCCTGCCCGCCTAATGCAGACAGGGCCCGTGCGCTAAGCATAAACAATACCTTTAACAGATAACCCTAACCCTGAACATAACACCCAACCCTGTTCCTATTTCTCCCCTTAACACGTAAACCTCACCGTGCGCCTAACTTTAACCTCTTATCCTAACGTTAATGCATAACCCATTTCCTGAGAACAACCCCTATCCCATAATTCTAACCCTATGTCCTAGTCATCACCGTGACACCTAATCCCTAACCCTAATTCTAAACCGCTAACCCTAACCGTAACCCTACCTACAACCCTAACACTGACAGTAACCCTTACTTCTAACCCCAACGCTATGCCTAACAAACACCCTAACCCTTGACCCTAACCCTTCACCCTAACCCCTAAGCCTTACCCTAACCCTTAACCCTAATCCTTATCCTAACCATTAAACCTAACCCTAGTTCTTAAAGCTAACCGTAAACCTTACCCTCACGACTAGACCTAACCCTGACACTAACCTAACACCTAACCCTAACCAGAACCCCTAAAGCTAACCCTGAACCCTATCCCTAACCCTAGCAGTAAACTTTAACCCTAAACCTAAGCCCAACCCGTAACCCTAATCCTATCCTTTTACCCTAAAACTAACCCCTAAACCTAACCCCTATACCTCACCCTAACTCTAACCCCAATCCTAATTCTAACCATACCCCTTCATAAAACACTAACTCCTAACCGCTAACCCTAACACTAACCAAAAACCCTAATCACTAATCCCTAACCCTAACGCTTAACCTTTACCCTAACCGTTAACCCTCACCCTAAATCTTAACACTGACCCTAACCTTAACCTTTAACTCTAAGCCTAACCCTTAACCCTACAGTAAGGAAGACCCTTAATGCTAATGGGATCCCTTATCCCTAACCCTAACACTACAGCTAAAATAACCCTAACCTTGGATCCTTAAACCTAACCACTAACACTTGCTTTAACCCCAAACCCTAAACCTAATCCTAAGCATTAAACCTAACCCTATCTCTTAAGCCTAACGCTAGCCCTTACCCTAACACCTAGATGTAACCCTAAATCTAACCTACCGCCTAATCCTAACCTTAAGCCCTAATGCTAACACTAACCCTGAACCCTAAACCTACCCGTAACCCATAACACTAACCCTATCCATGAACCTTAAACCTGACCCTAACCATTACCCCCACCCAAGCATTTAACCCTGACCCTAACCCTAATCCTTAATGCTAACTCTAACACTAAACCCTAACCCTAAGCCCAACACTTATCCCTAATCCTATCCCTTAACCCTAACCCTAACCCTAATGCTACCCCCTAAACGTAACCCTAACCTCTAACACAAACCATAGCACATAACTCTAACCCTAAAACTAACCCTAACCCTAACCCAAACCCTAAACCCTAACTCTTAACCTTAACCCTAAGCGTTAACTCTCACGCTAACCTTTAATCCTAACCCGAATCCTAATCTTCAACCCTAAACCTAACACTTAACCCTAACCCTGTACCAAACCCTAACCCCTCATCTTAACCCTAACCGTAAACCTCAACCCTAGGCCAAAGTGTAACCGTTAAACCTAAGAGTAACCTTTAAGCCTAACCCTAATCCCTAACCCTAAGCCCTCACCCTAACACTAAACTTCATCCTTAACCCTAACCATAATCCTAACCTTAAATCTAATTCTCAGACCTCTTGCTTTCTTAGAGTTTAGAAAGCCTGCAATCCTCCCAAGCCATGCGTGAAAGGAGGCTCTACGACTGTGTCCTGCATGAAACCCACGGGCCCATACCCAGAGTCCGATACAGTGGGTTCCCGGTGACAATCCCAGCCCCCTAACCTCCCCCCAGCCTAATGCCGACAGGGCCCGTGCGCTAAGCATAAATGATACCTTTAACAGATAACCCTAACCCTGAACATGGCACCTAACCCTGTTCCTATTTCTCCCCTTAACACGTAAACCTCACCGTGAGCCTAACTTTAACCTCTTAACGTAACGTTAATGCATAACCCATTCCCTGAGAACATCCCCTATCCCATAATTCTAACCCTATCTCCTAGTCATAACTGTAACACCTAATCCCTAACCCTAATTCTCCACCGCTAAGCCTAACCGTAACGCTGCCTACAACCCTAACACTGACAGGAACCCTTAGTTCTAACCCCAACGCTATGCCTAACAAAAGCCCTAACCCTTCACCCTTCACCCTAACCCCTAAGCATTACCCTAACCTTTAACCGTAATCCTAATCCTAACCATTAAACCTAACCCTAGCTCTTAAAGCTAACCCTAAACCTTACCCTCACGACTAGACCTAACCCTGACACTAACCTAACACCTAACCCTAACCATAACCCCTAAAGCTAACCCTAACCCTGAACCCTAAACCTAACCCTAACACTGAACCTTCACTATATCCCTAACCCCTAAGCCTAATCCTAACTGTTAACCCTCACCCTAACACTTAAACTGGACCATAACACTAAACATTAACCCTAACACTAAACTTTAACCCTAACCATAAGCCCAACACTTAACCCTAATACTATCCCTTAACCCTAAGACTAACCCTAAGCCCTAACCCTAAACCTAACCCTAACCCCAACCCTAACCCTTAATCTTGACCCTTACCATTAACCCTCACACCAACCCTAATCCTAATCTTTAACCATAAAGCTAACACTGAAGCCTAACCCTGTGCCAAACGCTAAACCCAAACCTTAACCCTAACCCTGAAACTTAACCATAAACCTAACTGTAACTGTTACACCTAACACTAACCTCTAACCCTAACCCCTAACCCTAAGACCCCACCTTAACACTAACCCTAACCCTAAACATTATCATAATCCTACCCCTAAATCTAATTCTCGGACTTCTTGCTTTCTTAGAGTTTAGAAAGCCTAAAATCCTCCCATGCCATGAGTAAAAGGGGGCTCTGCAGCTCTCTCTTGCATGAAACCAGGAGCCCATACCTAGCGTATGATAGAGTGGGTTCCCGGGGACAATCCCATCCCCCTAACCGCAGCCCCCGCCCAGTGCAGACAGGGCCTGTACGCTAAGTATAAACACTACCCCTAACAGATAACCCTCACCCTGAACATAGCACCTGACCCTGATCCTATTGCTCACCTTAAAACATAAACCTCCCCGTAACCCTAACTTATCCCCTTATCTTAACCTTAATGCATAACACCCTGAGAAGAAGCCCTATCCCATAATTCTAATCCTAACCCCTAGCCATAACCGTAACACCTCATCCCTAATTCTAAAATGCCAACCCTAACCTTCACCCTGCCAACAACCCTAACCCTAACCCTAACCCCTAACCCTAAGCCCTCACCCTATCACTAATTTTCATCCCTAAACCGTACCGTAATCCTAACCCTAAATCTAATTCTCAGACATGCTTTCTCAGAGTTTTGAAAGCCTACAATCCTACTAAGCCATGCATGAAAGCCCGCTCTGCCACAGTGTCCTGCATGAAACCCAGAGGCCCATACACTGCGTACGATAGAGTGGGCTCCCAGCGACCATCACAGACCCCTAACTTCGCCTCCTAGTGCGTACAGGGCCCGTGCCCTAAGCATAAACCCTACCCCACACCCATAACCCTAACCCAGAACATAACACCTAACCCTGATCCTACTGCTCACCTTAACACGTAAACCTCACCCTAACCCTAACTTAACCCCTTATCTTAACGATAATACATGACACCCTGAGAACAAGCCCTATACCGTAATTCTAACCCTAACTCCTAGCCATAACCATAACACCTAATCCCTAATTCTGAAACGCCAAACCTAACCTTAACCCTACCAACAACACTAACACTAACCCTAAAACACTTACCCTAACCCTACGCCTAAAAATAACCCTAACCATTGATCCTTAGTCATAACCCCTAAAGCTTAACCCTAACCCTTAACGCTAATCCCAATCCTAACCATTAAACATAACCCTACTTAACCCTAACCCTAACCTATACGCTAATGCCTAGAGATCTAACCCCAACACTGACCTACAGTTAACACTAACCCTAACCCCTAATCCTAACCTTAAACCTGAACCATAAACCTAACCCTTAACCCTAACCCTATTCCTAACCCCCTAACCCTAACCCTAACTGTTAAGCCTCACCCTAACCCTTAACCCTGACTCTAACCCTAAACCTTAACCCTAACCCTGAACCCTAACCCTAAGCCTAACCCTTAACCCTAACCCTATCCCTTAACCCTAACCCCTAACCCTAACGCTAACCGCAACCCTAAACCTAACCCTGGCCCCCAACCCAGACTTAACACCTAACCCCTAACACTAACTCTAAACCTAACCACTAATCCCTAGCACCTGACCCTGACTCGAAACCTAACCCCTAACTCGAAACCCCTAACCCCAAACCTAACCCTAATTCTCACACTACTTCCATTCCCAGAGTGAAGCAAGCCTACAATACAGCCATGCCATGTGTGAGATGAGGCTCTGCCTGAGTCCTGCATGTAGGTTTTGTCCCAAGGCCCAGGGAATGATGTTGTGCTTTTGTGGTGACTCCGACCACACCCCTCTCACCGTAGATTAACCAGGTCCTGTGCCCTTAAACTGACCGCTAAATCTAAGCCCTACCACCAACCCTAACCTCTGACCCTGAACCTAAGCCCCGAGCCTAAAGCCCAACACTAACTCTAAACACTTACCCTAAACCTAATCCCTAACCCTAATGCTCACGCCTAAACGTAACTCTAACCACGAACAGTAAACCTAACCCTAACCTCTAACACAAACCCTAACACATAACTCTAACCCTAAAACTAACCCTAACACTTAACCCTAAACCTAAACCCTAACCCTAACCCTTAACCTTAATCTTAACCGTTAACTCTCATGCTAACCTTTAATCCTAACCCTAATCCTAATCTTCAACCCTAAACCTAACACAACCCTAACCCTGTACCAAACCCTGACCCCTCATCTTAACCCTATCCGCAAACCTCAACCCCAAAACGAACTGTAACCGTTAAACCTAACAGTAACCTTATACCGTAACCCTAATCTGTAACCCTATCCCCTCACCATAACACTACACTTCATCCTGAACCCTAACCATAATCCTAACCCTAAATCTAATTCTCAGACTTCTTGCTTTCTTAGAGTTTAGAAAGCCTGCAATCCTCCCATGCCATGTGTGAAAGGAGGCTCTACGACTGTGTCCTGCATGAAAT
Organism: Eulemur rufifrons; assembly: GCF_041146395.1. Taxonomy (NCBI): domain Eukaryota; kingdom Metazoa; phylum Chordata; class Mammalia; order Primates; family Lemuridae; genus Eulemur; species Eulemur rufifrons. Next base: position 3,056,650 of record NW_027182813.1, read on the forward strand.
CCACGGGCCCATACCCAGAGTCCGATACAGTGGGTTCCCGGTGACAATCCCAGCCCCCTAACCTCCCCCCAGCCTAATGCCGACAGGGCCCGTGCGCTAAGCATAAATGATACCTTTAACAGATAACCCTAACCCTGAACATGGCACCTAACCCTGTTCCTATTTCTCCACTTAACACGTAAACCTCACCGTGAGCCTAACTTTAACCTCTTAACGTAACGTTAATGCATAACCCATTCCCTGAGAACATCCCCTATCCCATAATTCTAACCCTATCTCCTAGTCATAACTGTAACACCTAATCCCTAACCCTAATTCTCCACCGCTAAGCCTAACCGTAACGCTGCCTACAACCCTAACACTGACAGGAACCCTTAGTTCTAACCCCAACGCTATGCCTAACAAAGCCCTAACCCTTCACCCTTCACCTTAACCCCTAAGCATTACCCTAACCTTTAACCGTAATCCTAATCCTAACCATTAAACCTAACCCTAGCTCTTAAAGCTAACCCTAAACCTTACCCTCACGACTAGACCTAACCCTGACACTAACCTAACACCTAACCCTAACCATAACCCCTAAAGCTAACCCTAACCCTGAACCCTAAACCTAACCCTAACACTGAACCTTCACTATATCCCTAACCCCTAAGCCTAATCCTAACTGTTAACCCTCACCCTAACACTTAAACTGGACCATAACACTAAACATTAACCCTAACACTAAACTTTAACCCTAACCATAAGCCCAACACTTAACCCTAATACTATCCCTTAACACTAAGACTAACCCTAAGCCCTAACCCTAAACCTAACCCTAACCCCAAACCTAACCCTTAATCTTGACCCTTACCATTAACCCTCACACGAACCCTAATCCTAATCTTTAACCATAAAGCTAACACTGAAGCCTAACCCTGTGCCAAACGCTAAACCCAAACCTTAACCCTAACCCTGAAACTTAACCATAAACCTAACTGTAACTGTTACACCTAACACTAACCTCTAACCTTAACCCCTAACCCTAAGACCCCACCTTAACACTAACCCTAACCCTAAACATTATCATAATCCTACCCCTAAATCTAATTCTCAGACTTCTTGCTTTCTTAGAGTTTAGAAAGCCTGCAATCCTCCCATGCCATGCGTGAAAGGAGGCTCTACCACTGTGTCTTGCATGAAACCCACGGGCCCTTACCCAGAGTATGATAGAGTGGGTTCCCGGGTACAATCCCAGCCCCCTAAACTCCCCCCGCCCGCCTAATGCAGACAGGGCCCGTGCGCTAAGCATAAACAATACCTTTAACAGATAACCCTAACCCTGAACATAACACCCAACCCTGTTCCTATTTCTCCCCTTAACACGTAAACCTCACCGTGCGCCTAACTTTAACCTCTTATCCTAACGTTAATGCATAACCCATTTCCTGAGAACAACCCCTATCCCATAATTCTAACCCTATCTCCTAGTCATCACTGTGACACCTAATCCCTAACCCTAATTCTAAACCGCTAACCCTAACCGTAACCCTACCTACAACCCTAACACTGACAGTAAACCTTACTTCTAACCCCAACGCTATGCCTAACAAAAACCCTAACCCTTGGCCCTAACCCTTCACCCTAACCCCTAAGCCTTACCCTAACCCTTAACCCTAATCCTAATCCTAACCATTAAACCTAACTCTAGCTCTTAAAGCTAACCCTAAACCTTACCCTCACGACTAGACCTAACCCTGACACTAACCTAACACCTAACCCTAACCAGAACCCCTAAAGCTAACCCTGAACCCTATCCCTAACCCTGGCATTAAACTTTAACCCTAAACCTAAGCCCAACCCGTAACCCTAATCCTATCCTTTTACCCTAAAACTAACCCCTAAACCTAAACCCTATACCTCACCCTAACTCTAACCCCAATCCTAATTCTAACCATACCCCTTCATAAAACACTAACTCCTAACCGCTAACCCTAACACTAACCAAAAACCCTAATCACTAATCCCTAACCCTAACGCTTAACCTTTACCCTAACCGTTAACCCTCACCCTAAATCTTAACACTGACCCTAACCTTAACCTTTAACTCTAAGCCTAACCCTTAACCCTACAGTAAGGAAGACCCTTAATGCTAATGGGATCCCTTATCCCTAACCCTAACACTACAGCTAAAATAACCCTAACCTTGGATCCTTAAACCTAACCACTAACACTTGCTTTAACCCCAAACCCTAAACCTAATCCTAAGCATTAAACCTAACCCTATCTCTTAAGCCTAACGCTAGCCCTTACCCTAACGCCTAGATGTAACCCTAAATCTAACCTACCGCCTAATCCTAACCTTAAGCCCTAATGCTAACACTAACCCTGAACCCTAAACCTACCCGTAACCCATAACACTAACCCTATCCATGAACCTTAAACCTGACCCTAACCATTACCCCCACCCAAGCATTTAACCCTGACCCTAACCCTAATCCTTAATGCTAACTCTAACACTAAACCCTAACCCTAAGCCCAACACTTATCCCTAATCCTATCCCTTAACCCTAACCCTAACCCTAATGCTACCCCCTAAACGTAACCCTAACCTCTAACACAAACCATAGCACATAACTCTAACCCTAAAACTAACCCTAACCCTAACCCAAACCCTAAACCCTAACTCTTAACCTTAACCCTAAGCGTTAACTCTCACGCTAACCTTTAATCCTAACCCGAATCCTAATCTTCAACCCTAAACCTAACACTTAACCCTAACCCTGTACCAAACCCTAACCCCTCATCTTAACCCTAACCGTAAACCTCAACCCTAGGCCAAAGTGTAACCGTTAAACCTAAGAGTAACCTTTAAGCCTAACCCTAATCCCTAACCCTAAGCCCTCACCCTAACACTAAACTTCATCCTTAACCCTAACCATAATCCTAACCTTAAATCTAATTCTCAGACCTCTTGCTTTCTTAGAGTTTAGAAAGCCTGCAATCCTCCCAAGCCATGCGTGAAAGGAGGCTCTACGACTGTGTCCTGCATGAAACCCACGGGCCCATACCCAGAGTCCGATACAGTGGGTTCCCGGTGACAATCCCAGCCCCCTAACCTCCCCCCAGCCTAATGCCGACAGGGCCCGTGCGCTAAGCATAAATGATACCTTTAACAGATAACCCTAACCCTGAACATGGCACCTAACCCTGTTCCTATTTCTCCCCTTAACACGTAAACCTCACCGTGAGCCTAACTTTAACCTCTTAACGTAACGTTAATGCATAACCCATTCCCTGAGAACATCCCCTATCCCATAATTCTAACCCTATCTCCTAGTCATAACTGTAACACCTAATCCCTAACCCTAATTCTCCACCGCTAAGCCTAACCGTAACGCTGCCTACAACCCTAACACTGACAGGAACCCTTAGTTCTAACCCCAACGCTATGCCTAACAAAAGCCCTAACCCTTCACCCTTCACCCTAACCCCTAAGCATTACCCTAACCTTTAACCGTAATCCTAATCCTAACCATTAAACCTAACCCTAGCTCTTAAAGCTAACCCTAAACCTTACCCTCACGACTAGACCTAACCCTGACACTAACCTAACACCTAACCCTAACCATAACCCCTAAAGCTAACCCTAACCCTGAACCCTAAACCTAACCCTAACACTGAACCTTCACTATATCCCTAACCCCTAAGCCTAATCCTAACTGTTAACCCTCACCCTAACACTTAAACTGGACCATAACACTAAACATTAACCCTAACACTAAACTTTAACCCTAACCATAAGCCCAACACTTAACCCTAATACTATCCCTTAACCCTAAGACTAACCCTAAGCCCTAACCCTAAACCTAACCCTAACCCCAACCCTAACCCTTAATCTTGACCCTTACCATTAACCCTCACACCAACCCTAATCCTAATCTTTAACCATAAAGCTAACACTGAAGCCTAACCCTGTGCCAAACGCTAAACCCAAACCTTAACCCTAACCCTGAAACTTAACCATAAACCTAACTGTAACTGTTACACCTAACACTAACCTCTAACCCTAACCCCTAACCCTAAGACCCCACCTTAACACTAACCCTAACCCTAAACATTATCATAATCCTACCCCTAAATCTCATTCTCGGACTTCTTGCTTTCTTAGAGTTTAGAAAGCCTAAAATCCTCCCATGCCATGAGTAAAAGGGGGCTCTGCAGCTCTCTCTTGCATGAAACCAGGAGCCCATACCTAGCGTATGATAGAGTGGGTTCCCGGGGACAATCCCATCCCCCTAACCCCAGCCCCCCGCCCAGTGCAGACAGGGCCTGTACGCTAAGTATAAACACTACCCCTAACAGATAACCCTCACCCTGAACATAGCACCTGACCCTGATCCTATTGCTCACCTTAAAACATAAACCTCCCCGTAACCCTAACTTATCCCCTTATCTTAACCTTAATGCATAACACCCTGAGAAGAAGCCCTATCCCATAATTCTAATCCTAACCCCTAGCCATAACCGTAACACCTCATCCCTAATTCTAAAATGCCAACCCTAACCTTCACCCTGCCAACAACCCTAACCCTAACCCTAACCCCTAACCCTAAGCCCTCACCCTATCACTAATTTTCATCCCTAAACCGTACCGTAATCCTAACCCTAAATCTAATTCTCAGACATGCTTTCTCAGAGTTTTGAAAGCCTACAATCCTACTAAGCCATGCATGAAAGCCCGCTCTGCCACAGTGTCCTGCATGAAACCCAGAGGCCCATACACTGCGTACGATAGAGTGGGCTCCCAGCGACCATCACAGACCCCTAACTTCGCCTCCTAGTGCATACAGGGCCCGTGCCCTAAGCATAAACCCTACCCCACACCCATAACCCTAACCCAGAACATAACACCTAACCCTGATCCTACTGCTCACCTTAACACGTAAACCTCACCCTAACCCTAACTTAACCCCTTATCTTAACGATAATACATGACACCCTGAGAACAAGCCCTATACCGTAATTCTAACCCTAACTCCTAGCCATAACCATAACACCTAATCCCTAATTCTGAAACGCCAAACCTAACCTTAACCCTACCAACAACACTAACACTAACCCTAAAACACTTACCCTAACCCTACGCCTAAAAATAACCCTAACCATTGATCCTTAGTCATAACCCCTAAAGCTTAACCCTAACCCTTAACGCTAATCCCAATCCTAACCATTAAACATAACCCTACTTAACCCTAACCCTAACCTATACGCTAATGCCTAGAGATCTAACCCCAACACTGACCTACAGTTAACACTAACCCTAACCCCTAATCCTAACCTTAAACCTGAACCATAAACCTAACCCTTAACCCTAACCCTATTCCTAACCCCCTAACCCTAACCCTAACTGTTAAGCCTCACCCTAACACTTAACCCTGACTCTAACCCTAAACCTTAACCCTAACCCTGAACCCTAACCCTAAGCCTAACCCTTAACCCTAACCCTATCCCTTAACCCTAACCCCTAACCCTAACGCTAACCGCAACCCTAAACCTAACCCTGGCCCCCAACCCAGACTTAACACCTAACCCCTAACACTAACTCTAAACCTAACCACTAATCCCTAGCACCTGACCCTGACTCGAAACCTAACCCCTAACTCGAAACCCCTAACCCCAAACCTAACCCTAATTCTCACACTACTTCCATTCCCAGAGTGAAGCAAGCCTACAATACAGCCATGCCATGTGTGAGATGAGGCTCTGCCTGAGTCCTGCATGTAGGTTTTGTCCCAAGGCCCAGGGAATGATGTTGTGCTTTTGTGGTGACTCCGACCACACCCCTCTCACCGTAGATTAACCAGGTCCTGTGCCCTTAAACTGACCGCTAAATCTAAGCCCTACCACCAACCCTAACCTCTGACCCTGAACCTAAGCCCCGAGCCTAAAGCCCAACACTAACTCTAAACACTTACCCTAAACCTAATCCCTAACCCTAATGCTCACGCCTAAACGTAACTCTAACCACGAACAGTAAACCTAACCCTAACCTCTAACACAAACCCTAACACATAACTCTAACCCTAAAACTAACCCTAACACTTAACCCTAAACCTAAACCCTAACCCTAACCCTTAACCTTAATCTTAACCGTTAACTCTCATGCTAACCTTTAATCCTAACCCTAATCCTAATCTTCAACCCTAAACCTAACACAACCCTAACCCTGTACCAAACCCTGACCCCTCATCTTAACCCTATCCGCAAACCTCAACCCCAAAACGAACTGTAACCGTTAAACCTAACAGTAACCTTATACCGTAACCCTAATCTGTAACCCTATCCCCTCACCATAACACTACACTTCATTCTGAACCCTAACCATAATCCTAACCCTAAATCTAATTCTCAGACTTCTTGCTTTCTTAGAGTTTAGAAAGCCTGCAATCCTCCCATGCCATGTGTGAAAGGAGGCTCTACGACTGTGTCCTGCATGAAATCCACGGGCCCATACCCAGAGTCCGATACAGTGGGTTCCCAGTGACAATCCCAGCCCCCTAACCTCCCCCCAGCTTAATGCCGACAGGGCCCGTGCGCTAAGCATAAATGATACCTTTAACAGATAACCCTAACCCTGAACATGGCACCTAACCCTATTCCTATTTCTCCACTTAACACGTAAACCTCACCGTGAGCCTAACTTTAACCTCTTAACGTAACGTTAATGCATAACCCATTCCCTGAGAACATCCCCTATCCCATAATTCTAACCCTATCTCCTAGTCATAACTGTAACACCTAATCCCTAACCCTAATTCTCCACCGCTAAGCCTAACCGTAACGCTGCCTACAACCCTAACACTGACAGGAACCCTTAGTTCTAACCCCAACGCTATGCCTAACAAAGCCCTAACCCTTCACCCTTCACCTTAACCCCTAAGCATTACCCTAACCTTTAACCGTAATCCTAATCCTAACCATTAAACCTAACCCTAGCTCTTAAAGCTAACCCTAAACCTTACCCTCACGACTAGACCTAACCCTGACACTAACCTAACACCTAACCCTAACCATAACCCCTAAAGCTAACCCTAACCCTGAACCCTAAACCTAACCCTAACACTGAACCTTCACTATATCCCTAACCCCTAAGCCTAATCCTAACTGTTAACCCTCACCCTAACACTTAAACTGGACCATAACACTAAACATTAACCCTAACACTAAACTTTAACCCTAACCATAAGCCCAACACTTAACCCTAATACTATCCCTTAACTCTAAGACTAACCCTAAGCCCTAACCCTAAACCTAACCCTAACCCCAACCCTAAACCTTAATCTTGACCCTTACCATTAACCCTCACACGAACCCTAATCCTAATCTTTAACCATAAAGCTAACACTGAAGCCTAACCCTGTGCCAAACGCTAAACCCAAACCTTAACCCTAACCCTGAAACTTAACCATAAACCTAACTGTAACTGTTACACCTAACACTAACCTCTAACCTTAACCCCTAACCCTAAGACCCCACCTTAACACTAACCCTAACCCTAAACATTATCATAATCCTACCCCTAAATCTAATTCTCAGACTTCTTGCTTTCTTAGAGTTTAGAAAGCCTGCAATCCTCCCATGCCATGCGTGAAAGGAGGCTCTACCACTGTGTCCTGCATGAAACCCACGGGCCCTTACCCAGAGTATGATAGAGTGGGTTCCCGGGTACAATCCCAGCCCCCTAAACTCCCCCCGCCCGCCTAATGCAGACAGGGCCCGTGCGCTAAGCATAAACAATACCTTTAACAGATAACCCTAACCCTGAACATAACACCCAACCCTGTTCCTATTTCTCCCCTTAACACGTAAACCTCACCGTGCGCCTAACTTTAACCTCTTATCCTAACGTTAATGCATAACCCATTTCCTGAGAACAACCCCTATCCCATAATTCTAACCCTATCTCCTAGTCATCACTGTGACACCTAATCCCTAACCCTAATTCTAAACCGCTAACCCTAACCGTAACCCTACCTACAACCCTAACACTGACAGTAACCCTTATTCTAACCCCAACGCTATGCCTAACAAAAACCCTAACCCTTGACCCTAACCCTTCACCCTAACCCCTAAGCCTTACCCTAACCCTTAACCCTAATCCTAATCCTAACCATTAAACCTAACCCTAACTCTTAAAGCTAACCCTAAACCTTACCCTCACGACTAGACCTAACCCTGACACTAACCTAACACCTAACCCTAACCAGAACCCCTAAAGCTAACCCTGAACCCTATCCCTAACCCCAGCAGTAAACTTTAACCCTAAACCTAAGCCCAACCCGTAACCCTAATCCTATCCTTTTACCCTAAAACTAACCCCGAAACCTAACCCCTATACCTCACCCTAACTCTAAACCCAATCCTAATTCTAACCATACCCCTTCATAAAACACTAACTCCTAACCGCTAACCCTAACACTAACCAAAAACCCTAATCACTAATCCCTAACCCTAACGCTTAACCTTTACCCTAACCGTTAACCCTCACCCTAAATCTTAACACTGACCCTAACCTGAACCTTTAACTCTAAGCCTAACCCTTAACCCTACAGTAAGGAAGACCCTTAATGCTAATGGGATCCCTTATCCCTAACCCTAACACTACAGCTAAAAATAACCCTAACCTTGGATCCTTAAAGCTAACCCCTAACACTTACTTTAACCCCAAACCCTAACCCTAATCCTAAGCATTAAACCTAACCCTATCTCTTAACCCTAACGCTAGCCCTTACCCTAACGCCTAGATCTAACCCTAAATTTAACCTACCGCCTAATCCTAACCTTAAGCCCTAATGCTAACACTAACTCTGAACCCGAAACCTACCCGTAACCATTAACACTAACCCTATCCGTGAACCTAAATCCTGACCCTAACCATTAACCGCACCCAAGCATTTAACCCTGACCCTAACCCTAATCCTTAATGCTAACCTTAACACTAAAACCTAACCCTAAGCCCAACACTTAACCCTAATCCTATCCCTTAACCCTAACCCTAACCCTAATGCTAACCCATAAAGGTAACCCTAACCGTAACCAGTAAACCTAACCCTAAACTCTAACACAAACCATAGCACATAACTCTAACCCTAAAACTAACCCTAACCCTAACCATAAACTCTAACACTTAACCTTAACCCTAAGCGTTAACTCTCACGCTAACCTTTAATCCTAACCCTAATCCTAATCTTCAACCCTAAACCTAACACTTAACCCTAACCCTGTACCAAACCCTAACCCCTCATCTTAACCCTAACCGTAAACCTCAACCCTAAACCAAAGTGTAACCGTTAAACCTAAGAGTAACCTTTAACCGTAACCCTAATCCCTAACCCTAAGCCCTCACCCTAACACTAAACTTCATCCTTAACCCTAACCATAATCCTAACCCTAAATCTAATTCTCAGACTTCTCGCTTTCTTACAGTTTAGAAAGCCTGTCATCCGCCCATGCCATGCGTGAAACGAGGCTCTACCACTGTGTCCTGCATGAAACCCACGGGCCCATACCCAGAGTAGGTTAGAGTGGGTTCCCGTGTACAATCCCAGCCCCCTAAATCCCCCCGCCCGCCTAATGCAGACAGGGCCCGTGCGCTAAGCATAAACAATACCTTTAACAGATAACCCTAACCCTGAACATAACACCCAACCCTGTTCCTATTTCTCCCCTTAACACGTAAACTTCACCGTGCGCCTAACTTTAACCACTTATCCTAACGTCAATGCATAACCCATTTTCTGAGAACAACCCCTATCCCATAATTCTAACCCTATCTCCTAGTCATCACTGTGACACCTAATCCCTAACCCTAATTCTAAACCGCTAACCCTAACCGTAACCCTACCTACAACCCTAACACTGACAGTAACCCTTACTTCTAACCCCAACGCTATGCTTAACAAAAACCCTAACCCTTGACCCTAACCCTTCACCCTAACCCCTAAGCCTTACCCTAACCCTTAACCCTAATTCTAATGCTAACCATTAAACCTAACGCTACCTCTTAAAGCTAACCCTAAACCTTACCCTCACGACTAGACCTAACCCTGACACTAACCTAACACCTAACCCAAACCAGAACCCCTAAAGCTAACCCTGAACCCTATCCCTAACCCCAGCAGTAAACTTTAACCCTAAACCTAAGCCCAACCCGTAACCCTAATCCTATCCTTTTACCCTAAAACTAACCCCTAAACCTAACCCCTATACCTCACCCTAACTCTAACCCCAATCCTAATTCTAACCATACCCCTTCATAAAACACTAACTCCTAACCGCTAACCCTAACACTAACCAAAAACCCTAATCACTAATCCCTAACCCTAACGCTTAACCTTTACCCTTACCGTTAACCCTCACCCTAAATCTTAACACTGACACTAACCTTAAACTTTAACTCTAAGCCTAACACTTAACCCTACAGTAAGGATGACCCTTAATGCTAATGGGATCCCTTATCCCTAACCCTAACACTACAGCTAAAAATAACCCTAACCTTGGATCCTTAAACCTAACCCCTAACACTTACTTTAACCCCAAACCCTAACCCTAATCCTAAGCATTAAACCTAACCCTATCTCTTAACCCTAACGCTAGCCCTTACCCTAACGCCTAGATCTAACCCTAAATCTAACCTACCGCCTAATCCTAACCTTAAGCCCTAATGCTAACACTAACCCTGAACCCTAAACCTACCAGTAACCCTTAACACTAACCCTATACGTGAACCTTAACCCTGACCCTAACCATTAACCGCACCCAAGCATTTAACCCTGACCCTAACCCTAATCCTTAATGTCAACCCTAACAGTAAACCCTAACCCTAAGACCAACACTTAACCCTAATCCTATCCCTTAACCCTAACCCTAACCCTAATGCTAACCCCTAAACGTAACCCTAACCGTGACCAGTAAACCTAACCCTAACCTCTAACACAAACCATAGCACATAACTCTAACCCTAAAACTAACCCTAACCCTAACCCTAACCTAAACCCTAACTCTTAACCTTAACCCTAAGCGTTAACTCTCACGCTAACCTTTAATCCTAACCCGAATCCATTTCTCCAACCCTAAACCTAACACTTAACCCTAACCCTGTACCAAAGCCTAAACCCTCATCTTAACCCTAACCGTAAACCTCAACCCTAAACCAAAGTGTAACCGTTAAACCTAAGAGTAACCTTTAACACTAACCCTAATCCCTAACCCTAAGCCCTCACTCTAACCCTAAACTTCATCCTTAACCCTAACCCGAATCCTAACCCTAAATCTAATTATCAGCCTTCTTGCTTTCTTAGAGTTAAGAAAGCCTGCAATCCTCCCATGCCATGCGTGAAAGGAGGCTCTACCACTGTGTCCTCCATGAAACCCACGGGCCCATACCCAGAGTATGATAGAGTGGGTTCCCGGGTACAATCCCAGCCCCCTAAACTCCCCCCGCCCGCCTAATGCAGACAGGGCCCGTGCGCTAAGCATAAACAATACCTTTAACAGATAACCCTAACCCTGAACATAACACCCAACCCTGTTCCTATTTCTCCCCTTAACACGGAAACCTCACCGTGCGCCTAACTTTAACCTCTTATCCTAACGTTAATGCATAACCCATTTCCTAAGAACAACCCCTATCCCATAATTCTAACCCAATCTCCTAGTCATCACTGTGACACCTAATCCTTAACCCTAATTCTAAACCCCTAACCCTACCTACAACCCTAACACTGACAGTAACCCTTACTTCTAACCCCAACGCTATGCCTAACAAAAACCCTAACCCTTGACCCTAACCCTTCACCCTAACCCCTAAGCCTTACCCTAACCCTTAACCCTAATCCTAATCCTAACCATTAAACCTAACCCTAGCTCTTAAAGCTAACCCTAAACCTTACCCTCACGACTAGACCTAACCCTGACACTAACCTAACACCTAACACTAACCAGAACCCCTAAAGCTAACCCTGAACCCTATCCTTAACCCTAGCAGTAAACTTTAACCCTAAACCTAAGCCCAACCCGTAACCCTAATCTTATCCTTTTACCCTAAAACTAACCCCTAAACCTAACCCCTATACCTCACCCTAACTCTAACCCCAATCCTAATTCTAACCATACCCCTTCATAAAACACTAACTCCTAACCGCTAACCCTAACACTAACCAAAATCCCTAATCACTAATCCCTAACCCTAACGCTTAACCTTTACCCTGACCGTTAACCCTCACCCTAAGTCTTAACACTGACCCTAACCTGAACCTTTAACTCTAAGCCTAACCCTTAACCCTACAGTAAGGAAGACCCTTAATGGTAATGGGATCCCTTATCCCTAACCCTAACACTACAGCTAAAAATAACCCTAACCTTGGATCCTTAAACCTAACCCCTAACACTTACTTTAACCCCAAACCCTAACCCTAATCCTAAGCATTAAACCTAACCCTATCTCTTAACCCTAACGCTAGCCCTTACCGGAACGCCTAGATCTAACCCTAAATCTAACCTACCGCCTAATCCTAACCTTAAGCCCTAATGCTAACACTAACCCTGAACCCTAAACCTACCCGTAACCCTTAAAACTAACCCTATCCGTGAACCTTAACCCTGACCCTAACCATTACCCGCACCCAAGCATTTAACCCTGATTCTAACCCTTATCCTTAATGATAAACCGAACACTAAACCCTAACCCTAAACCCAACACTTAACCCTAATTCTATCCCTTAACCCTAACCCTAACCTAATGCTAACCCCTAAACGTAACCCTAACCGTGACCAGTAAACCTAACCCTAATCTCTAACACAAACCATAGCACATAAGTCTAACCCTAAAACTAACCCTAACCCTAATCCTAACCGCTAACTCATAACCTTAACACTAAGCGTTAATTCTCACGCTAACCTTTAATCCTAACCCTAACCCTAATCTTCAACCCTAAACCTAACACTTAACCCTAACCCTGTATCAAACCCTAACCCCTCATCTTAACCCTAACCGTAAACCTCAACCCTAAACCAAAGTGTAACCGTTAAACCTAAGAGGAACATTTAAGCCTAACCCTAATCCCTAACCCTAAGCCCTCACCCTAACACTAAACTTCATCCTTAACCCTAACCAGAATTCTAACCCTAAATCTAATTCTCAGACTTCTTGCTTTCTTAGAGTTTAGAAAGCCTGCAATCCTCTCATGCCATGCGTGAAAGGAGGCTCTACCACTGTGTCCTGCATGAAACCCACGGGCCCATACACAGACTATGATAGAGTGGGTTCCCGGGTACAATCCCAGCCCCCTAAACTCCCCCCGCCTGCCTAATGTAGACAGGGCCCGTGCGCTAAGCATAAACAATACCTTTAACAGATAACCCTAACCCTGAACATAACACCCAACCCTGTTCCTATTTCTCCCCTTAACACGTAAACCTCACCGTGCGCCTAACTTTAACCTCTTATCCTAACGTTAATGCATAACCCATTTCCTGAGAACAATCCCTATCCCATAATTGTAACCCTATCTCCTAGTCATCACTGTGACACCTAATCCCTAATCCTAATTCTAAACCGCTAACCCTAACCGTAACCCTAACCCTAACCCTAACGCTTAACCTTTACCCTAACCGTTAACCCTCACCCTAAATCTTAACACTGACCCTAACCTTAACCTTTAACTCTAAGCCTAACCCTTAACCCTACAGTAAGGAAGACCCTTAAAGCTAATGGGATCCCTTATCCCTAACCCTAACACTACAGCTAAAAATAACCCTAACCTTGGATCCTTAAACCTAACCCCTAACACTTACTTTAACCCCAAACCCTAACCCTAATCCTAAGCCTTAAACCTAACCCTATCCCTTAACCCTAACGCTAGCCCTTACCCTAACGCCTAGATCTAACCCTAAATCTAACCTACCGCCTAATCCTAACCTTAAGCCCTAATGCTAACACTAACCCTGAACCCTAAACCTACCCGTAACCCTTTACAATAACCCTATCCGTGAACCTTAACCCTGACCCTAACCATTACCCGCACCCAAGTATTTAACCCTGACCCAACCCTAATCCTTAATGCTAACGCTAACACTAAACCCTAACCCTAAGCCCAACACTTAATCGTAATCCTATCCCTTAACCCTAACCCTAACCTTAATGCTACCCCCTAAAAGTAACCCTAATCGTGACCAGTAAACCTAACCCTAACCTGTAACACAAACCATTGCACATAACTCTAACCCTAAAACTAACCCTAACCCTAACCCTAACCCTAAACCTTACCCTCACGACTAGACCTAACCCTGACTCTAACCTAACACCTAACCCTAACCAGAACCCCTAAAGCTAACCCTGAACCCTATCCCTAACACCAGCAGTAAACTTTAACCCTAAACCTAAGCCCAACCCGTAACCCTAATCCTATGCTTTTACCCTAAAACTAACCCCGAAACCTAACCCCTAAACCTCACCCTAACTCTAACCCCAATCGTAATTCTAACCATACCCCTTCATAAAACACTAACTCCTAACCGCTAACCCTAACACTAACCAAAAATCCTAATCACTAATCCCTAACCCTAACGCTTAACCTTTACCCTAACTGTTAACCCTCACCCTAAATCTTAACACTGACCCTAACCGTAACCTTTAACTCTAAGCCTAACACTTAACCCTACAGTAAGGAAGACCCTTAATGCTAATGGGTTCCCTTATCCCTAACCCTAACATTACAGCTAAAAATAACCCTAACCTTTGATCCTTAAACCTAACCCATAACACTTACTTTAACCCCAAACCCTAACCCTAATCCTAAGCATTAAACCTAACCCTATCTCTTAACCCTAACGCTAGCCCTTCCTCTAACGCCTAGATCTAACCCTGAATCTAACCTACCGCCTAATCCTAACCTTAAGCCCTAATGCTAACACTAACCCTGAACTTTAAACCTACCCGTAACCCTTAACACTAACCGTATCCGTGAACCTAAACCCTGACCCTAACCATTACCCGCACTCAAGCATTTAACCCTGACCCTAACCCTAATCCTTAATGCGAACCCTAACACTAAACCCTAACCCTAAGCCCAACACTTAACCCTAATCCTATCCCTTAACCCTAACCCTAACCCTAATGCTAACCCCTAAACGTAACCCTAACCGTGACCAGTAAACCTAACCCTAACCTCTAACACAAACCATAGCACATAACTCTAACCCTAAAACTAACCCTAACCCTAACCCTAACCCTAAATCCTAACTCTTAACCTTAACCCTAAGCGTTAACTCTCACGCTAACCTTTAATCCTAACCCTAATCCTAATCTTCAACCCTAAACCTAACACTTAACCCTAACCCTGTACCAAACCCTAACCCCTCATCTTAACCCTAATCGTAAACCTCAACCCTAAACCAAAGTGTAACCGTTAAACCTAAGAGTAACCTTTAACCCTAACCCTAATCCCTAACCCTAAGCCCTCACCCTAACACTAAACTTCATCCTTAACCCTAACCAGAATCCTAACCCTAAATCTAATTCTCAGCCTTCTTGCTTTCTTAGAGTTTAGAAAGCCTGCAATCCTCCCATGCCATGCGTGAAAGGAGGCTCTACCACTGTGTCCTGCATGAAACCCACAGGCCCATACCCAGAGTATGATAGAGTGGGTTCCCGGGTACAATCCCAGCCCCCTAAACTCCCCCCGCCCGCCTAATGCAGACAGGGCCCGTGCGCTTAGCATAAACAATACCTTTAACAGATAACCCTAACCCTGAACATAACACCCAACCCTGTTCCTATTTCTCCCCTTAACACGTAAACCTCACCGTGCGCCTAACTTTAACCTCTTATCCTAACGTTAATGCATAACCCATTTCCTGAGAACAACCCCTATCCCATAATTCTAACCCTATCTCCTAGTCATCACTGTGACACCTAATCCCTAACCCTAATTCTAAACCGCTAACCCTAACCGTAACCCTACCTACAACCCCAACACTGACAGTAACCCTTACTTCTAACAACAACGCTATGCCTAACAGAAACCCTAACCCTTGACCCTAACCCTTCACCCTAACCCCTAAGCCTTACCCTAACCCTTAACCCTAATCCTAATCCTAACCATTAAACCTAACCCTAGCTCTTAAAGCTAACCCTAAACCTTACCCTCACGACTAGACCTAACCCTGACACTAACCTAACACCTAACCCTAACCAGAACCCCTAAAACTAACCCTGAACCCTATCCCTAACCCCAGCAGTAAACTTTAACCCTAATCCTAAGCCCAACCCGTAACCCTAATCCTATCCTTTTACCCTAAAACTAACCCCTAAACCTAACCCCTATACCTCACCCTAACTCTAACCCCAATCCTAATTCTAACCATACCCCTTCATAAAACACTAACTCCTAACCGCTAACCCTAACACTAACCAAAAACCCTAAGCACTAATCCCTAACCCTAACGCTTAACCTTTACCCTAACCGTTAACCCTCACCCGAAATCTTAACCCTGACCCTAACCTTAACCTTTAACTCTAAGCCTAACCCTTAAAAAAACAGTAAGGAAGACCCTTAATGCTAATGCGATCCCTTATCCCTAACCCTAACACTACAGCTAAAAATAACCCTAACCTTGGATCCTTAAACCTAACCCCTAACACTTACTTTAACCCCAAACCCTAACCCTAATCCTAAGCATTAAACATAACCCTATCTCTTAACCCTAACGCTAGCCCTTACCCTAACGCCTAGATCTAACCCTAAATCTAAACTACCGCCTAATCCTAACCTTAAGCCCTAATGCTAACACTAGCCCTGAACCCTAAACCTACCCGTAACCCTTCACACTAACCTTATCCGTGAACCTTAACCCTGACCCTAACCATTACCCGCACCCAGGCATTTAACCCTGATTCTAACCCTAATCCTTAATGATAAACCTAACACTAAACGCTAACCCTAAGCCAAACACTTAACCCTAATCCTATCCCTTAACCCTAACCCTAACCCTAATGCTACCCCCTAAACGTAACCCTAACCGTGACCAGTAAACCTAACCCTAACCTCTAACACAAACCATAGCACATAACTCTAACCCTAAAACTAAACCTAACCCTAACCCTAAACCCTAACTCTTAACCTTAACCCTAAGCGTTAACTCTCACGCTAACCTTTAATCCTAACCCTAATCCTAATCTTCAACCCTAAACCTAACACTTAACCCTAACCCTGTACCAAACCCTAACCCCTCATCTTAACCCTAACCGTAAACCTAAACCCTAAACCAAAGTGTAACCGTTAAACCTAAGAGTAACCTTTAACCCTAATCCTAATCCCTAACCCTAAGCCCTCACCCTAACACTAAACTTCATCCTTAACCCTAACCATAATCCTAACCCTAAATCTAATTCTCAGACTTCTTGCTTTCATAGAGTTTAGAAAGCCTGCCATCCTCCCGTGCCATGCGTGAAAGGAGGCTCTACCACTGTGTCCTGCATGAAACCCACGGGCCCATACCCAGAGTATGATAGAGTGGGCTCCCGGGTACAATCCCAGCCCCCTAAACTCCCCCCGCCCGCCTAATGCTGACAGGGCCCATGCGCTAAGCATAAACAATACCTTTAACAGATAACCCTAACCCTGAAGATAACACCCAACCCTGTTCCTATTTCTCCCCTTAACACGTAAACCTCACCGTGCGCCTAACTTTAACCTCTTATCCTAACGTTAATGCATAACCCATTTCCTGAGAACAACCCCTATCCCATAATTCTAACCCTATCTCCTAGTCATCACTGTGACACCTAATCCCTAACCCTAATTCTAAACCGCTAACCCTAACCGTAACCCTACCTACAACCCTAACACTGACAGTAAACCTTACTTCTAACCCCAACGCTATGCCTAACAAAAACCCTAACCCTTGACCCTAACCCTTCACCCTAACCCCTAAGCCTTACCCTAACCCTTAACCCTAATCCTAATCCTGACCATTAAACCTAACCCTAGCTCTTAAAGCTAACCCTAAACCTTACCCTCACGACTAGACCTAACCCTGACACTAACCTAACACCTAACCCTATCCAGAACCCCTAAAGCTAACCCTGAACCCTATCCCTAACCCTAGCAGTAAACTTTAACCCTAAACCTAAGCCCAACCCGTAACCATAATCCTATCCTTTTACCCTAAAACTAACCCCTAAACCTAACCCCTATACCTCACCCTAACTCTAACCCCAATCCTAATTCTAACCATACCCCTTCATAAAACACTAACTCCTAACCGCTAACCCGAACACTAACCAAGAACCCTAATCACTAATCCCTAACCCTAACGCTTAACCTTTACCCTAACCGTTAACCCTCACCCTAAATCTTAACACTGACCCTAACCTTAACCTTTAACTCTAAGCCTAACCCTTAACCCTACAGTAAGGAAGACCCTTAATGCTAATGGGATCCCTTATCCCTAACCCTAACACTACAGCTAAAAATAACCCTAACCTTGGATCCTTAAACCTAGCCCCTAACACTTACTTTAACCCCAAACCCTAACCCTAATCCTAAGCATTAAACCTAACCCTATCTCTTAACCCTAACGCTAGTCCTTACCCTAACGCCTAGATCTAACCCTAAATCTAACCTACCGCCTAATCCTAACCTTAAGCCCTAATGCTAACACTAACCCTGAACCCTAAACCTACGTGTAACACTTAACACTAACCCTATCCGTGAACCTTAACCCTGACCCTAACCATTACCCACAACCAAGCATTTAACCCTGACCCTAACCCTAATCCTTAATGATAACCCTAACACTAAACCCTAACCCTAAGCCCAACACTTAACCCTAATCCTATCCCTTAACCCTAACCCTAACCCTAACCCTAATGCTAACCCCTAAACGTAACCCTAACCGTGACCAGTAAACCTAACCCTAACCTCTAACACAAACCATAGCACATAACTCTAACCCTAAAACTAACCCTAACCCTAACCCTAACCCTAAACCCTAACTCTTAACCTTAACACTAAGCGTTAACTCTCACGCTAACCTTTAATCCTAACCCTAATCCATTTCTTCAACCCTAAACCTAACACTTAACCCTAACCCTGTACCAAACCCTAACCCCTCATCTTAACCCTAATCGTAAACCTCAACCCTAAACCAAAGTGTAACCGTTAAACCTAAGAGTAACCTTTAACCCTAACCCTAATCTCTAACCCTAAGCCCTCACCCTAAGACTAAACTTCATCCTTAACCCTAACCATAATCCTAACCCTAAATCTAATTCTCAGACTTCTTGCTTTCTTAGAGTTTAGAAAGCCTGCAATCCTCCCATGCCATGCGTGAAAGGAGGCTCTACCAGGCTCCCTGGACGGCCCCCTCCCCTGGTCCACAGACCTTATATAGGGTCCCCACCCACGTCTAAATATTGACTACTTCTCCAGAAGCGAGAGTGTGGAACCTGGTCCCCGGGGACATTGGGCCAAGGCAGACTTTAGCCTGTGGGAGTTGTGGCAAATGGGGCGCTGAGCGAGCGAGGGCACCATCCACTCCCCACAACTAGTATTTTTCCTGCAGATAGAGACAGAAACCACCCCTATAGAGGAAGAACCAAAGGGAAACAAACAAACAAAGAGAATTTTGGTCCACTACTAGTGTGGACCCTGCCTGCCCTCTGAAAGACTACAACACAGTGTCCTAACTCACCAAAGCAGTCTTGGATCACTCCAATCCTCTAGGATTGGACCCATCAGAAGCAGTCCCCCAACTGAAATAGAAAAATTTCTAAACAATTCACAACAGTCTTCCCCTCTTGCCAAAGGAAGCAATATACCTAGACTACCCCACAGCCTAAGAATAGAGCACAGAGAGTGCTGTTAACCAGACTAAATCTATAAGTAAAGATCCAACGATTAATCTAGATGGGAAGGGCCCAGAGAAAAAACACAGGAAGCACAAAGAATCAAACAGAAAGCTCACCCCCAAAGAGAAATACCGGCTCTCAACCATTTGACACAAACCAGACTCAAAACACCAACATGTCACAGGAAGAATTCCAATTATGGATCATAAACAAGCTAAATAATATACAAGAATCAATGGACAGACAACACAAGGAAAATGCAAATAAAATTCAGGATTTGGAGGAAAAATTCACTAAAGAAATTGAAATATTGAAGAAAAACCAAACTGAACTCCTAGAAATGAAGAATTCACTCAGAGAGCTACAAAACACTATGGAAAGTCTCAAAAGCAGGGTAGATCAAACAGAGGAAAGAATTTCAGAAATTGAAGATAACTTCTTTCAACTAAATAAGTCAGTCACAGAGATAGATCAAAAAAGTAAGAGAAATGATCTGAGTCTTCAAGAAATGTGGGATTATGTGAAGAAACCTAACTTGAGAGTTATTGGCATCCCTGAGGGTGAAGAAGACAATAAGCAAGGGTTGGACAAGCTATTTGAAGACATAATCGAGGAAAATTTTCCAGCCCTTGCCAATACTCTAGACATACAGATTCAAGAAGCTCAAAGGACCCCTGGGAGATTCATAGCAAATAGGAAAACACCACGCCACGTAGTCATCAGGCTGACCAAAATATCCACTAAAGAGTCCCTTCTCCGAGCTGTAAGGAGAAAGAAACAGGTAACTTACAAAGGAAAACCCATCAGAATTACGCCAGATTTCTCAGCTGAAACCTTACAAGCAAGAAGAGGTTGGGGCCCCATTTTCACGCTTCTGAAACAGAATAATGCCCAGCCTAGAATCTTGTACCCAGCTAAGCTAAGTTTTCTATACGAAGGAGAAATCAAGACATTCTCAGATAAACAAAGGTTGAGGGAATTCACCAAGACAAGACCAGCCCTGCAAGAAGTACTCAAAAGAGAGTTACACACGGACCAGCACAAGAAAGATCCACGAATGTAAAACTACTCAAGAGCTAAAGATCAAATTCCAGATACCACAATGGCTCAGGAGAGAAAACATTGCAATGAAGTTCTACCCAACAAGCTGAACAAAAAACCGTCTCACTTATCAGTTTTCTCAATAAATGTGAATGGCTTGAATTCCCCGCTCAAGAGACATAGACTGTCCCAATGGATAAAAAAGCACAAGCCAAGTATCTGCTGTCTCCAAGAAACCCACCTAACGAGCAAAGATGCATTTAGACTGAAAGTAAAAGGATGGAAATCGGTATTTCAAGCAAACGGTAACGAAAAGAAAGCTGGTGTGGCAATCTTAATTTCCAATAACTTAGCTTTCAAACCAACAAAAATAATAAAAGACAAAAATGGCTACTACATACTGGTCAAGGGCACAATTCAACAAGAAGCCATGACTATACTCAATATATATGCACCCAACCTAGGTGCACCTAGATTCATAAAGCAAACCCTACTAGATCTGAACCAGATGATAGATAATAATACTGTAATAGCTGGAGACTTTAACACGCCACTGACAGTACAGGACAGATCCTCTAAACAGAAAATAAACAAAGACATAATGGACCTAAATAGAATGCTAGAACAAATGGGCATGGCTGACATCTATAGGACATTCTACCCAAAGTCCACAGAATATACATTCTTCTCATCAGCTCACGGGACATTCTCTAAGATTGACCATGTCCTAGGACATAAATCATGTCTTAAAAAATTCAAAAAAATAGAAATTATACCATGCATCTTCTCAGATCACAGCGGAATAAAAGTAACAATGATCACAGACAGAAACCCTCACTCTTACTCAAAGTCATGGAAGCTAAATAACCTTCTCCTGAATAATTATTCTATAAAAGAAGAAATCAAGATGGAAATCAAAAATTTCTTTGAATTAAATGACAATGGAGATACAACTTATCAAAATCTATGGGATGCAGCTAAAGCAGTCCTGAGAGGAAAATTCATATCCATAAATGCCTATATCAAAAAGACAGAAAACATGCAAATAGACAACCTAACGAATAGACTCAAAGACCTGGAGAAAGAAGAACAGAACGATCCCAAACCCAGCAGAAGGCGAGAAATTACTAAGATCAAATCAGAACTAAATGAAAAGGACAACAAAGAAACTATAAGGGAAATTAATAAAACAAAAAGTTGGTTCTTTGAAAAGATAAACAAAATAGACACACCTCTGGCTAGACTAACCAAGAGCACAAAAGTAAAATCTCTAATAACCTCCATTAGGAACATGAAAGGAGAAATCACAACCGATGCTACAGAGATACAAGATATCATCTATGAATTCTACAAAAATCTTTATGCACACAAACTGGAGAACGTGGAGGAAATGGACAAATTTTTAGAGACACATAGTCTTCCCAGGCTCAACCAGGAAGAAATAGAGTACCTGAACAGACCAATATCAAGAACTGAAATCGAAACAGCAATAAAAAACCTTCCCAAAAAGAAAAGCCCTGGTCCAGATGGGTTCACACCTGAATTTTACCATACATACAAAGAAGAACTGGTGCCCATCCTACATAAACTATTCTCCAATATTGAGAAGGATGGAGTTCTCCCCAACACGTTCTACCAAGCCAATATAACATTAATACCAAAGCCTGGAAAGGACTCAACAAAAATAGAGAACTACAGACCAATTTCCCTCATGAATACAGATGCAAAAATTTTCAATAAAATACTAGCAAATCGAATCCAAGTACTTATCAAAAAAGTAATCCACCACGACCAAGTGGGCTTCATCCCCGAGATGCAGGGGTGGTTCAACATACGTAAATCTATAAATGTAATTCACCACATAAATAGAAGCAAAAACAAAAATCATATGATACTCTCGTTAGATGCAGAAAAAGCATTTGACAAAATTCAACACCCTTTTATGATAAAAACGCTTAAGAAAATAGGCATTGATGGAACCTACCTAAAAATGATACAAGCCATATATGACAAACCCACAGCCAACATCATACTGAATGGGGAAAAACTGAAAGCACTCCCACTTAGAACTGGAACCAGACAGGGCTGCCCATTGTCTCCATTACTTTTCAACATAGTATTGGAAGTCCTTGCGAGAGCTATCAGGCAAGAGAGCAGAATCAAGGGAGTCCAAATAGGGAAGGAAGAGATCAAACTCTCACTTTTTGCTGATGATATGATGTTATATCTGGAAAACCCCCAGGATTCAACCAAGAGACTCCTGGAATTGATTAACGAATACAGCAAAGTCTCAGGCTACAAAATTAATATACACAAATCAGAGGCATTTATATATGCCAATAACAGTCAATCGGAAAACCAAATTAAAGACTCAATACCCTTCAAAATAGCAACAAAGAAAATAAAATATCTAGGTATATATCTAACTAAAGAGGTAAAGGACCTCTATAAGGAAAACTATGAAACACTGAGAAAAGAAATAGCAGAACTTGCAAATAGATGGAAAAATATACCATGCTCGTGGATCGGAAGAATCAACATTGTTAAAATGTCTATACTACCCAAAGTGATCTACAGATTCAATGCAATCCCTATTAAATTACCAACATCATTCTTTACAGACATAGAGAAAATAATTATACACTTTGTATGGAATCAAAGAAGACCCCGTATAGCAAAAGCAATTTTAAGCAATAAAAACAAAATGGGAGGTATTAATTTGCCAGACCTCAAACTATACTACAAGGCCGTGGTTCTTAAAACAGCCTGGTATTGGCACAAGTGCAGGGACACAGACCAGTGGAACACAACAGAAAATCCAAATATAGAACCATCCTCATATAGTCACCTAATTTTTGACAAAGCGGGAAAGAATATACTCCGGGGACAAGAATCCCTATTCAACAAATGGTGCTGGGAGAATTGGTTAGCCACTTGCAGAAGACTGAAACAGGACCCACAGCTTTCACCTCTCACAAAAATCAAATCACGGTGGATAACAGACTTAAACCTTAGGCGTGATACAATCAGAATTCTAGAAGAAAATGTAGGAAAGACTCTTACAGACATTGGCCTAGGCAGAGAATTTATGAAGAAGACCCCCAAGGCAATCACAGCAGCAACAAAAATAAATGAATGGGACATGATTAAACTAAAAAGCTTCTGCACAGCCAAAGAAACAGTCCAGAGAATAAACAGATCACCTACAGAATGGGAAAAAATTTTTGCATACTACACATCAGATAAAGGACTGATAACAAGAATCTATTTAGAACTCAGGAAAATCAGCAAGAAAAAATCAAGCAACCCTATCAAAAAGTGGGCAAAGGACATGAATAGAAATTTTTCAAAAGAAGATATAAAAATGGCTAACAAACATATGAAAAAGTGTTCAACATCTCTAATCATCAGGGAAATGCAAATCAAAACCACAATGAGAGATCACTTAACCCCAGTGAGAATGGCCTTTATCAAAAAAACCCAAAACAACACATGTTGGCGTGGGTGTGGAGAGACAGGAACACTCATACACTGCTGGTGGGACTGCAAACTAGTGCAACCCCTGTGGAAAGCATTATGGAGGTATCTTAAACAGATTCAAGTAGACCTGCCATTTGACCCAGCAATCCCATTACTGGGCATATACCCAAAGGAAAAAAGGTCATTCTGTAACAAAGGCACGTGTACCCAAATGTTTATAGCAGCACAATTCACAATAGCAAAGATGTGGAAACAACCCAAATGCCCATCAATACATGATTGGATTAGTAAACTGTGGTATATGTATACCATGGAATATTACTCAGCTATAAGGAATGATGAAGATACGACATCTCTATGGTTCTCCTGGAGAGAGTTGGAACCCATTATATTAAGTGAAGTATCCCAAGAATGGAAAAACAAGCATCACATGTACTCACCAGAAAATTGGTTTCCCTGATCATCACCTAAATACAAATCTGGGAATGACACCAATTGGACATCAGACTGAGGTGGGGGGTGGGGGAGGGGATGGGGGTATGCCTACACAATGAGT
The DNA here is from genome assembly GCF_041146395.1 of Eulemur rufifrons. NCBI lineage: Eukaryota > Metazoa > Chordata > Mammalia > Primates > Lemuridae > Eulemur > Eulemur rufifrons. Next base: position 3,081,621 of record NW_027182813.1, read on the forward strand.
GCATTGCACACCGTTTGGGGAGTGGTAACACTTGAAGGTGCTGACTCGGGAAAGGGGGGGTGGGGAAAAAATATGAAACTATTGTTTTTAACTTGCACTGTTCACTTAATAATTTATCATGAATATTTCCCATATTATTTCATATCATTGTACAAGAAATAATGTATACATTATGAGGACATACTGTATCTAACAAGATATACTGTTAGACTCTTTGATTCTGTAAAACTAAATTGAAAAAAAAATAATATAAAGTAAACTGTGACGACAGCATCTAGGTTACTGAGAAGTTTCAAAAAGTCTTTGGAGATTACAGAAAGTAAATAAAATTTATAACAAAAAAAAAAAAAAGAAAGGAGGCTCTACCACTGTGTCCTGCATGAAACCCATGGGCCCATACCCAGAGTATGATAGAGTGGGCTCCCGGGTACAATCCCAGCCCCTTAAACTCGCCCCGCCCGCCTAATGCAGACATGGCCCGTCCGCTAAGCATAAACAATACCTTTAACAGATAACCCTAACCCTGAACATAACACCCAACCCTGTTCCTATTTCTCCCCTTAACACGTAAACCTCACCGTGCGCCTAACTTTAACCTCTTATCCTAACGTTAATGCATAACCCATTTCCTGAGAACAACCCCTATCCCATAATTCTAACCCTATCTCCTAGTCATCACTGTGACACCTAATCCCTAACCCTAATTCTAAACCGCTAACCCTAACCGTAACCCTACCTACAACCCTAACACTGACACTAACCCTTACTTCTAACCCCAACGCTATGCCTAACAAAAACCCTAACCCTTGACCCTAACCCTTCACCCTAACCCCTAAGCCTTACCCTAACCCTTAACCCTAATCCTAATCCTAACCATTAAACCTAACCCTAGCTCTTAAAGCTAACCCTAAACCTTACCCTCACGACTAGACCTAACCCTGACACTAACCTAACACCTAACCCTAACCAGAACCCCTAAAGCTAACCCTGAACCCTATCCCTAACCCTAGCAGTAAACTTTAACCCTAAACCTAAGCCCAACCCGTAACCCTAATCCTATCCTTTTACCCTAAAACTAACCCCTAATCCTAACCCCTATACCTCACCCTAACTCTAACCCCAATCCTAATTCTAACCATACCCCTTCATAAAACACCAACTCCTAACCTCTAACCCTAACACTAACCAAAAACCCTAATCACTCATCCCTAACCCTAACGCTTAACCTTTACCCGAACCGTGAACCCTCACCCTAAATCTTAACACTGACCCTAACCTTAACCTTTAACTCTAAGCCTAACCCTTAACCCTACAGTAAGGAAGACCCTTAATGCTAATGGGATCCCTTATCCCTAACCCTAACACTACAGCTAAAAATAACCCTAACCTTGGATCCTTAAACCTAACCCCTAACACTTACTTTAACCCCAAACCCTAACCCTAATCCTAAGCATTAAACCTAACCCTATCTCTTAACCCTAACGCTAGCCCTTACCCTAACGCCTAGATCTAACCCTAAGTCTAACCTACCGCCTAATCCTAACCTTAAGCCCTAATGCTAACACTAACCCTGAACCCTAAAGCTACCCGTAACCCTTAACACTAACCCTATCCGTGAACCTTAATCCTCACCCTAACCATTACCCGCACCCAAGCATTTAACCCTGACCCTAACCCTAATCCTTAATGCTAACCCTAACACTAAACCCTAACCCTAAGCCCAACACTTATCCCTAATCCTATCCCTTAACCCTAACCCTAACCCTAACCCTAACCCCTAAACGTAATCCTAACCATGACCAGTAAACCTAACCCTAACCTCTAACACAAACCGTAGCACATAACTCTAAACCTAAAACTAACCCTAACCCTAACCCTAAACCCTAACTCTTAACCTTAACCCTAAGCGTTAACTCTCACGCTAACCTTTAATCCTAACCCTATTCCTAATCTTCAACCCTAAACCTAACACTTAACCCTAACACTGTACCAAACCCTAACCCCTCATCTTAACCCTAACCGTAAACCTCAACCCTAAACCAAAGTGTAACCGTTAAACCTAAGAGTAATCTTAAACCCTAACCCTAATCCCTAACCCTAAGCCCTCACCCTAACACTAAACTTCATCCTTAACCCTAACCAGAATCCTAACCCTAAATCTAATTCTCAGACTTCATGCTTTCTTAGAGTTTAGAAAGCCTGCAATCCTCCCATGCCATGCGTGAAAGGAGGCTCTACCACTGTGTCCTGCATGAAACCCACGGGGCCATACCCAGAGTAGGATAGAGTGGGTTCCCGGGTACAATCCCAGCCCCCTAAAGTCCCCCGCCCGCCTAATGCAGACAGGGCCCGTGCGCTAAGCATAAACAATACATTTAACAAATAACCCTAACCCTGAAGATAACACCCAACCCTGTTCCTATTTCTCCCCTTAACACGTAAACCTCACCGTGCGCCTAACTTTAACCTCTTATCCTAACGTTAATGCATAACCCATTTCCTGAGAACAACCCCTATCCCATAATTCTAACCCTTTCTCCTAGTCATCACTGTGACACCTAATCCCTAACCCTAATTCTAAACCGCTAACCCTAACCGTAACCCTACCTACAACCCTAACACTGACAGTAACCCTTACTTCTAACCCCAACGCTATGCCTAACAAAAACCCTAACCCTTGACCCTAACCCTTCACCCTAACCCCTAAGCCTTACCCTAACCCTTAACCCTAATCCTAATCCTAACCATTAAACCTAACCCTAGCTCTTAAAGCTAACCCTAAACCTTAACCTCACAACTAGACCTAACCCTGACACTAACCTAACACCTAACCCTAACCAGAACCCCTAAAGCTAACCCTGAACCCTATCCCTAACCCTAGCAGTAAACTTTAACCCTAAACCTAAGCCCAACCCGTAACCCTAATCCTATCCTTTTACCCTAAAACTAACCCCTAAACCTAACCCCTATACCTCACCCTAACTCTAACCCCAATCCTAATTCTAACCATACCCCTTCATAAAACACTAACTCCTAACCGCTAACCCTAACACTAACCAAAAACCCTTATCACTAATCCCTAACCCTAATGCTTAACCTTTACCATAACCGTTAACCCTCACCCTAAATCTTAACCCTGACCCTAACATTAACCTTTAACTCTAAGCCTAACCCTTAACCCTACAGTAAGGAAGACCCTTAATGCTAATGGGATCCCTTATCCCTAACCATAATCCTAACCCTAACCCTAACCCTAAGCATTAAACCTAACCGTATCTCTTAACCCTAACGCTAGCCCTTACCCTAACGCCTAGATCTAACCCTAAATCTAACCTACCGCCTAATCCTAACGTTAAGCCCTAATGCTAACACTAACCCTGAACCTTAAACCTACCCGTAACCCTTAACACTAACCCTATCCATGAACCTTAACTCTGACACAAACATTACCCGCACTCAAGCATTTAACCCTGACCCTAACCCTAATCCTTAATGCTAACCCTAACACTAAACCCTAACCCTAAGCCCAAGACTTAACCCTAATCCTATCCCTTAACCCTAACCCTAACCCTAATGCTAACCCCTAAACGTAACCCTAACCGTCACCAGTAAACCTAACCCTAACCTCTAACACAAACCATAGCACATAACTCTAACCCTAAAACTAACCCTAACCCTAACCCTAACCCTAAACCCTAACTCTTAACCTTAACCCTAAGCGTTAACTCTCACGCTAACCTTTAATCCTAACCCTAATCCTAATCTTCAACCCTAAACCTAACACTTAACCCTAACCCTGTACCAAACCCTAACCCCTCATCTTAACCCTAACCGTAAACCTAAACCCTAAACCAAAGTGTAACCGTTAAACCTAAGAGTAACCTTTAACCCTAATCCTAATCCCTAACCCTAAGCCCTCACCCTAACACTAAACTTCATCCTTAACCCTAACCATAATCCTAACCCTAAATCTAATTCTCAGACTTCTTGCTTTCATAGAGTTTAGAAAGCCTGCCATCCTCCCGTGCCATGCGTGAAAGGAGGCTCTACCACTGTGTCCTGCATGAAACCCACGGGCCCATACCCAGAGTATGATAGAGTGGGTTCCCGGGTACAATCCCAGCCCCCTAAACTCCCCCCGCCCGCCTAATGCTGACAGGGCCCATGCGCTAAGCATAAACAATACCTTTAACAGATAACCCTAACCCTGAAGATAACACCCAACCCTGTTCCTATTTCTCCCCTTAACACGTAAACCTCACCGTGCGCCTAACTTTAACCTCTTATCCTAACGTTAATGCATAACCCATTTCCTGAGAACAACCCCTATCCCATAATTCTAACCCTATCTCCTAGTCATCACTGTGACACCTAATCCCTAACCCTAATTCTAAACCGCTAACCCTAACCGTAACCCTACCTACAACCCTAACACTGACAGTAAACCTTACTTCTAACCCCAACGCTATGCCTAACAAAAACCCTAACCCTTGACCCTAACCCTTCACCCTAACCCCTAAGCCTTACCCTAACCCTTAACCCTAATCCTAATCCTGACCATTAAACCTAACCCTAGCTCTTAAAGCTAACCCTAAACCTTACCCTCACGACTAGACCTAACCCTGACACTAACCTAACACCTAACCCTATCCAGAACCCCTAAAGCTAACCCTGAACCCTATCCCTAACCCTAGCAGTAAACTTTAACCCTAAACCTAAGCCCAACCCGTAACCATAATCCTATCCTTTTACCCTAAAACTAACCCCTAAACCTAACCCCTATACCTCACCCTAACTCTAACCCCAATCCTAATTCTAACCATACCCCTTCATAAAACACTAACTCCTAACCGCTAACCCGAACACTAACCAAGAACCCTAATCACTAATCCCTAACCCTAATGCTTAACCTTTACCCTAACCGTTAACCCTCACCCTAAATCTTAACACTGACCCTAACCTTAACCTTTAACTCTAAGCCTAACCCTTAACCCTACAGTAAGGAAGACCCTTAATTCTAATGGGATCCCTTATCCCTAACCCTAACACTACAGCTAAAAATAACCCTAACCTTGGATCCTTAAACCTAGCCCCTAACACTTACTTTAACCCCAAACCCTAACCCTAATCCTAAGCATTAAACCTAACCCTATCTCTTAACCCTAACGCTAGTCCTTACCCTAACGCCTAGATCTAACCCTAAATCTAACCTACCGCCTAATCCTAACCTTAAGCCCTAATGCTAACACTAACCCTGAACCCTAAACCTACGTGTAACACTTAACACTAACCCTATCCGTGAACCTTAACCCTGACCCTAACCATTACCCGCAACCAAGCATTTAACCCTGACCCTAACCCTAATCCTTAATGATAACCCTAACACTAAACCCTAACCCTAAGCCCAACACTTAACCCTAATCCTATCCCTTAACCCTAACCCTAACCCTAACCCTAATGCTAACCCCTAAACGTAACCCTAACCGTGACCAGTAAACCTAACCCTAACCTCTAACACAAACCATAGCACATAACTCTAACCCTAAAACTAACCCTAACCCTAACCCTAACCCTAAACCCTAACTCTTAACCTTAACACTAAGCGTTAACTCTCACGCTAACCTTTAATCCTAACCCTAATCCATTTCTTCAACCCTAAACCTAACACTTAACCCTAACCCTGTACCAAACCCTAACCCCTCATCTTAACCCTAATCGTAAACCTCAACCCTAAACCAAAGTGTAACCGTTAAACCTAAGAGTAACCTTTAACCCTAACCCTAATCTCTAACCCTAAGCCCTCACCCTAAGACTAAACTTCATCCTTAACCCTAACCATAATCCTAACCCTAAATCTAATTCTCAGACTTCTTGCTTTCTTAGAGTTTAGAAAGCCTGCAATCCTCCCATGCCATGCGTGAAAGGAGGCTCTACCAGGCTCCCTGGACGGCCCCCTCCCCTGGTCCACAGACCTTATATAGGGTCCCCACCCACGTCTAAATATTGACTACTTCTCCAGAAGCGAGAGTGTGGAACCTGGTCCCCGGGGACATTGGGCCAAGGCAGACTTTAGCCTGTGGGAGTTGTGGCAAATGGGGCGCTGAGCGAGCGAGGGCACCATCCACTCCCCACAACTAGTATTTTTCCTGCAGATAGAGACAGAAACCACCCCTATAGAGGAAGAACCAAAGGGAAACAAACAAACAAAGAGAATTTTGGTCCACTACTAGTGTGGACCCTGCCTGCCCTCTGAAAGACTACAACACAGTGTCCTAACTCACCAAAGCAGTCTTGGATCACTCCAATCCTCTAGGATTGGACCCATCAGAAGCAGTCCCCCAACTGAAATAGAAAAATTTCTAAACAATTCACAACAGTCTTCCCCTCTTGCCAAAGGAAGCAATATACCTAGACTACCCCACAGCCTAAGAATAGAGCACAGAGAGTGCTGTTAACCAGACTAAATCTATAAGTAAAGATCCAACGATTAATCTAGATGGGAAGGGCCCAGAGAAAAAACACAGGAAGCACAAAGAATCAAACAGAAAGCTCACCCCCAAAGAGAAATACCGGCTCTCAACCATTTGACACAAACCAGACTCAAAACACCAACATGTCACAGGAAGAATTCCAATTATGGATCATAAACAAGCTAAATAATATACAAGAATCAATGGACAGACAACACAAGGAAAATGCAAATAAAATTCAGGATTTGGAGGAAAAATTCACTAAAGAAATTGAAATATTGAAGAAAAACCAAACTGAACTCCTAGAAATGAAGAATTCACTCAGAGAGCTACAAAACACTATGGAAAGTCTCAAAAGCAGGGTAGATCAAACAGAGGAAAGAATTTCAGAAATTGAAGATAACTTCTTTCAACTAAATAAGTCAGTCACAGAGATAGATCAAAAAAGTAAGAGAAATGATCTGAGTCTTCAAGAAATGTGGGATTATGTGAAGAAACCTAACTTGAGAGTTATTGGCATCCCTGAGGGTGAAGAAGACAATAAGCAAGGGTTGGACAAGCTATTTGAAGACATAATCGAGGAAAATTTTCCAGCCCTTGCCAATACTCTAGACATACAGATTCAAGAAGCTCAAAGGACCCCTGGGAGATTCATAGCAAATAGGAAAACACCACGCCACGTAGTCATCAGGCTGACCAAAATATCCACTAAAGAGTCCCTTCTCCGAGCTGTAAGGAGAAAGAAACAGGTAACTTACAAAGGAAAACCCATCAGAATTACGCCAGATTTCTCAGCTGAAACCTTACAAGCAAGAAGAGGTTGGGGCCCCATTTTCACGCTTCTGAAACAGAATAATGCCCAGCCTAGAATCTTGTACCCAGCTAAGCTAAGTTTTCTATACGAAGGAGAAATCAAGACATTCTCAGATAAACAAAGGTTGAGGGAATTCACCAAGACAAGACCAGCCCTGCAAGAAGTACTCAAAAGAGAGTTACACACGGACCAGCACAAGAAAGATCCACGAATGTAAAACTACTCAAGAGCTAAAGATCAAATTCCAGATACCACAATGGCTCAGGAGAGAAAACATTGCAATGAAGTTCTACCCAACAAGCTGAACAAAAAACCGTCTCACTTATCAGTTTTCTCAATAAATGTGAATGGCTTGAATTCCCCGCTCAAGAGACATAGACTGTCCCAATGGATAAAAAAGCACAAGCCAAGTATCTGCTGTCTCCAAGAAACCCACCTAACGAGCAAAGATGCATTTAGACTGAAAGTAAAAGGATGGAAATCGGTATTTCAAGCAAACGGTAACGAAAAGAAAGCTGGTGTGGCAATCTTAATTTCCAATAACTTAGCTTTCAAACCAACAAAAATAATAAAAGACAAAAATGGCTACTACATACTGGTCAAGGGCACAATTCAACAAGAAGCCATGACTATACTCAATATATATGCACCCAACCTAGGTGCACCTAGATTCATAAAGCAAACCCTACTAGATCTGAACCAGATGATAGATAATAATACTGTAATAGCTGGAGACTTTAACACCCCACTGACAGTACAGGACAGATCCTCTAAACAGAAAATAAACAAAGACATAATGGACCTAAATAGAATGCTAGAACAAATGGGCATGGCTGACATCTATAGGACATTCTACCCAAAGTCCACAGAATATACATTCTTCTCATCAGCTCACGGGACATTCTCTAAGATTGACCATGTCCTAGGACATAAATCATGTCTTCAAAAATTCAAAAAAATAGAAATTATACCATGCATCTTCTCAGATCACAGCGGAATAAAAGTAACAATGATCACAAACAGAAACCCTCACTCTTACTCAAAGTCATGGAAGCTAAATAACCTTCTCCTGAATAATTATTCTATAAAAGAAGAAATCAAGATGGAAATCAAAAATTTCTTTGAATTAAATGACAATGGAGATACAACTTATCAAAATCTATGGGATGCAGCTAAAGCAGTCCTGAGAGGAAAATTCATATCCATAAATGCCTATATCAAAAAGACAGAAAACATGCAAATAGACAACCTAACGAATAGACTCAAAGACCTGGAGAAAGAAGAACAGAACGATCCCAAACCCAGCAGAAGGCGAGAAATTACTAAGATCAAATCAGAACTAAATGAAAAGGACAACAAAGAAACTATAAGGGAAATTAATAAAACAAAAAGTTGGTTCTTTGAAAAGATAAACAAAATAGACACACCTCTGGCTAGACTAACCAAGAGCACAAAAGTAAAATCTCTAATAACCTCCATTAGGAACATGAAAGGAGAAATCACAACCGATGCTACAGAGATACAAGATATCATCTATGAATTCTACAAAAATCTTTATGCACACAAACTGGAGAACGTGGAGGAAATGGACAAATTTTTAGAGACACATAGTCTTCCCAGGCTCAACCAGGAAGAAATAGAGTACCTGAACAGACCAATATCAAGAACTGAAATCGAAACAGCAATAAAAAACCTTCCCAAAAAGAAAAGCCCTGGTCCAGATGGGTTCACACCTGAATTTTACCATACATACAAAGAAGAACTGGTGCCCATCCTACATAAACTATTCTCCAATATTGAGAAGGATGGAGTTCTCCCCAACACGTTCTACCAAGCCAATATAACATTAATACCAAAGCCTGGAAAGGACTCAACAAAAATAGAGAACTACAGACCAATTTCCCTCATGAATATAGATGCAAAAATTTTCAATAAAATACTAGCAAATCGAATCCAAGTACTTATCAAAAAAGTAATCCACCACGACCAAGTGGGCTTCATCCCCGAGATGCAGGGGTGGTTCAACATACGTAAATCTATAAATGTAATTCACCACATAAATAGAAGCAAAAACAAAAATCATATGATACTCTCGTTAGATGCAGAAAAAGCATTTGACAAAATTCAACACCCTTTTATGATAAAAACGCTTAAGAAAATAGGCATTGATGGAACCTACCTAAAAATGATACAAGCCATATATGACAAACCCACAGCCAACATCATACTGAATGGGGAAAAACTGAAAGCACTCCCACTTAGAACTGGAACCAGACAGGGCTGCCCATTGTCTCCATTACTTTTCAACATAGTATTGGAAGTCCTTGCGAGAGCTATCAGGCAAGAGAGCAGAATCAAGGGAGTCCAAATAGGGAAGGAAGAGATCAAACTCTCACTTTTTGCTGATGATATGATGTTATATCTGGAAAACCCCCAGGATTCAACCAAGAGACTCCTGGAATTGATTAACGAATACAGCAAAGTCTCAGGCTACAAAATTAATATACACAAATCAGAGGCATTTATATATGCCAATAACAGTCAATCGGAAAACCAAATTAAAGACTCAATACCCTTCAAAATAGCAACAAAGAAAATAAAATATCTAGGTATATATCTAACTAAAGAGGTAAAGGACCTCTATAAGGAAAACTATGAAACACTGAGAAAAGAAATAGCAGAACTTGCAAATAGATGGAAAAATATACCATGCTCGTGGATCGGAAGAATCAACATTGTTAAAATGTCTATACTACCCAAAGTGATCTACAGATTCAATGCAATCCCTATTAAATTACCAACATCATTCTTTACAGACATAGAGAAAATAATTATACACTTTGTATGGAATCAAAGAAGACCCCGTATAGCAAAAGCAATTTTAAGCAATAAAAACAAAATGGGAGGTATTAATTTGCCAGACCTCAAACTATACTACAAGGCCGTGGTTCTTAAAACAGCCTGGTATTGGCACAAGTGCAGGGACACAGACCAGTGGAACACAACAGAAAATCCAAATATAGAACCATCCTCATATAGTCACCTAATTTTTGACAAAGCGGGAAAGAATATACTCCGGGGACAAGAATCCCTATTCAACAAATGGTGCTGGGAGAATTGGTTAGCCACTTGCAGAAGACTGAAACAGGACCCACAGCTTTCACCTCTCACAAAAATCAAATCACGGTGGATAACAGACTTAAACCTTAGGCGTGATACAATCAGAATTCTAGAAGAAAATGTAGGAAAGACTCTTACAGACATTGGCCTAGGCAGAGAATTTATGAAGAAGACCCCCAAGGCAATCACAGCAGCAACAAAAATAAATGAATGGGACATGATTAAACTAAAAAGCTTCTGCACAGCCAAAGAAACAGTCCAGAGAATAAACAGATCACCTACAGAATGGGAAAAAATTTTTGCATACTACACATCAGATAAAGGACTGATAACAAGAATCTATTTAGAACTCAGGAAAATCAGCAAGAAAAAATCAAGCAACCCTATCAAAAAGTGGGCAAAGGACATGAATAGAAATTTTTCAAAAGAAGATATAAAAATGGCTAACAAACATATGAAAAAGTGTTCAACATCTCTAATCATCAGGGAAATGCAAATCAAAACCACAATGAGAGATCACTTAACCCCAGTGAGAATGGCCTTTATCAAAAAAACCCAAAACAACACATGTTGGCGTGGGTGTGGAGAGACAGGAACACTCATACACTGCTGGTGGGACTGCAAACTAGTGCAACCCCTGTGGAAAGCATTATGGAGGTATCTTAAACAGATTCAAGTAGACCTGCCATTTGACCCAGCAATCCCATTACTGGGCATATACCCAAAGGAAAAAAGGTCATTCTGTAACAAAGGCACGTGTACCCAAATGTTTATAGCAGCACAATTCACAATAGCAAAGATGTGGAAACAACCCAAATGCCCATCAATACATGATTGGATTAGTAAACTGTGGTATATGTATACCATGGAATATTACTCAGCTATAAGGAATGATGAAGATACGACATCTCTATGGTTCTCCTGGAGAGAGTTGGAACCCATTATATTAAGTGAAGTATCCCAAGAATGGAAAAACAAGCATCACATGTACTCACCAGAAAATTGGTTTCCCTGATCATCACCTAAATACAAATCTGGGAATGACACCAATTGGACATCAGACTGAGGTGGGGGGTGGGGGAGGGGATGGGGGTATGCCTACACAATGAGTGCATTGCACACCGTTTGGGGAGTGGTAACACTTGAAGGTGCTGACTCGGGAAAGGGGGGGTGGGGAAAAAATATGAAACTATTGTTTTTAACTTGCACTGTTCACTTAATAATTTATCATGAATATTTCCCATATTATTTCATATCATTGTACAAGAAATAATGTATACATTATGAGGACATACTGTATCTAACAAGATATACTGTTAGACTCTTTGATTCTGTAAAACTAAATTGAAAAAAAAAATAATATAAAGTAAACTGTGACGACAGCATCTAGGTTACTGAGAAGTTTCAAAAAGTCTTTGGAGATTACAGAAAGTAAATAAAATTTATAACAAAAAAAAAAAAAAAGAAAGGAGGCTCTATCACTGTGTCCTGCATGAAACCCATGGGCCCATACCCAGAGTATGATAGAGTGGGCTCCCGGGTACAATCCCAGCCCCTTAAACTCGCCCCGCCCGCCTAATGCAGACATGGCCCGTCCGCTAAGCATAAACAATACCTTTAACAGATAACCCTAACCCTGAACATAACACCCAACCCTGTTCCTATTTCTCCCCTTAACACGTAAACCTCACCGTGCGCCTAACTTTAACCTCTTATCCTAACGTTAATGCATAACCCATTTCCTGAGAACAACCCCTATCCCATAATTCTAACCCTATCTCCTAGTCATCACTGTGACACCTAATCCCTAACCCTAATTCTAAACCGCTAACCCTAACCGTAACCCTACCTACAACCCTAACACTGACACTAACCCTTACTTCTAACCCCAACGCTATGCCTAACAAAAACCCTAACCCTTGACCCTAACCCTTCACCCTAACCCCTAAGCCTTACCCTAACCCTTAACCCTAATCCTAATCCTAACCATTAAACCTAACCCTAGCTCTTAAAGCTAACCCTAAACCTTACCCTCACGACTAGACCTAACCCTGACACTAACCTAACACCTAACCCTAACCAGAACCCCTAAAGCTAACCCTGAACCCTATCCCTAACCCTAGCAGTAAACTTTAACCCTAAACCTAAGCCCAACCCGTAACCCTAATCCTATCCTTTTACCCTAAAACTAACCCCTAATCCTAACCCCTATACCTCACCCTAACTCTAACCCCAATCCTAATTCTAACCATACCCCTTCATAAAACACTAACTCCTAACCTCTAACCCTAACACTAACCAAAAACCCTAATCACTAATCCCTAACCCTAACGCTTAACCTTTACCCGAACCGTGAACCCTCACCCTAAATCTTAACACTGACCCTAACTTTAACCTTTAACTCTAAGCCTAACCCTTAACCCTACAGTAAGGAAGACCCTTAATGCCAATGGGATCCCTTATCCCTAACCCTAACACTACAGCTAAAAATAACCCTAACCTTTGATCCTTAAACCTAACCCCTAACACTTACTTTAACCCCAAACCCTAACCCTAATCCTAAGCATTAAACCTAACCCTATCTCTTAACCCTAACGCTAGCCCTGACCCTAACACCTAGATCTCACCCTAAATCTAACCTACCGCCTATCCTAACCTTAAGCCCTAATGCTAACACTAACCCTGAACCCTAAACCTACCCGTAACCCTTAACACTAACCCTATCTGTGAACCTTAACCCTGACCCTAACCATTACCCGCACCCAAGCATTTAACCCTGACCCTAACACTAATCCTTAATGATAACCCTAACACTAAACCCTAACCCTAAGACCAACAATTAACCCTAATCCTATCCCTTAACCCTAACCCTAACCCTAATGCTAACCCCTAAACGTAACCCTAACCGTCACCAGTAAACCTAACCCTAACCTCTAACACAAACCATAGCACATAACTCTAACCCTAAAACGAACCCTAACCCTAACCCTAACCACTAACACTTAACCTTAACCCTAAGCGTTAACTCTCACGCTAACCTTTAATCCTAACCCTATTCCTAATCTTCAACCCTAAACCTAACACTTAACCCTAACACTGTACCAAACCCTAACCCCTCATCTTAACCCTAACCGTAAACCTCAACCCTAAACCAAAGTGTAACCGTTAAACCTAAGAGTAACCTTAAACCCTAACCCTAATCCCTAACCCTAAGCCCTCACCCTAACACTAAACTTCATCCTTAACCCTAACCATAATCCTAACCCTAAATCTAACTCTCAGACTTCTTGCTTTCTTAGAGTTTAGAAAGCCTGCCATCCTCCCATGCCATGCGTGAAAGGAGGCTCTACCACTGTGTCCTGCATGAAACCCACGGGCCCATACCCAGAGTATGATAGAGTGGGTTCCCGGGTACAATCCCAGCCCCCTAAAGTCCCCCGCCCGCCTAATACAGACAGGGCCCGTGCGCTAAGGATAAACAATACCTTTAACAGATAACCCTAACCCTGAACATAACACCCAACCCTGTTCCTATTTCTCCCCTTAACACGTAAACCTCACCGTGCGCCTAACTTTAACCTCTTATCCTAACGTTAATGCATAACCCATTTCCTGAGAACAACCCCTATCCCATAATTCTAACCCTATCTCCTAGTCATCACTGTGACACCTAATCCCTAACCCTAATTCTAAACCGCTAACCCTAACCGTAACCCTACCTACAACCCTAACACTGACAGTAACCCTTACTTCTAACCCCAACGCTATGCCTAACAAAAACCCTAACCCTTGACCCTAACCCTTCACCCTAACCCCTAAGCCTTACCCTAACCCTTAACCCTAATCCTTATCCTAACCATTAAACCTAACCCTAGCTCTTAAAGCTAACCCTAAACCTTAACCTCACAACTAGACCTAACCCTGACACTAACCTAACACCTAACCCTAACCAGAACCCCTAAAGCTAACCCTGAACCCTATAACTAACCCCAGCAGTAAACTTTAACCCTAAACCTAAGCCCAACCCGTAACCCTAATCCTATCCTTTTACCCTAAAACTAACCCCTAAACCTAACCCCTATACCTCACCCTAACTCTAACCCCAAACCTAATTCTAACCATACCCCTTCATAAAACACTAACTCCTAACCGCTAACCCTAACACTAACCAAAAACCCTTATCACTAATAACTAACCCTAATGCTTAACCTTTACCATAATCGTTAACCCTCACCCTAAATCTTAACCCTGACCCTAACATTAACCTTTAACTCTAAGCCTAACCCTTAACCTACAGTAAGGAAGACCCTTAATGCTAATGGGATCCCTTATCCCTAACCATAATCCTAACCCTAACCCTAACCCTAAGTATTAAACCTAACCCTATCTCTTAACCCTAACGCTAGCCCTTACCCTAACGCCTAGATCTAACCCTAAATCTAACCTACCGCCTAATCCTAACCTTAAGCCCTAATGCTAACACTAACCCTGAACCTTAAACCTACCCGTAACCCTTAACACTAACCCTATCCGTGAACCTTAACCCTGACCCTAACCATTACCCGCACCCAAGCATTTAACCCTGATTCTAACCCTAATCCTTAATGATAAACCTAACCCTAAACCCTAACCCTAAGCCAACACTTAACCCTAATCCTATCCCTTAACCATAACCCTAACCCTAATGCTACCTCCTAAACGTTACTCTAACCGTGACCAGTAAACCTAACCCTAACCTCTAACACAAACCGTAGCACATAACTCTAACCCTAAAACTAACCCTAACCCTAACCCTAAACCCTAACTCTTAACCTTAACCCTAAGCGTTAACTCTCACGCTGACCTTTAATCCTAACCCTATTCCTAATCTTCAACCCTAAACCTAACACTTAACCCTAACACTGTACCAAACCCTAACCCCTCATCTTAACCCTAACCGTAAACCTCAACCCTAAACCAAAGTGTAACCGTTAAACCTAAGAGTAATCTTAAACCCTAACCCTAATCCCTAACCCTAAGCCCTCACCCTAACACTAAACTTCATCCTTAACCCTAACCAGAATCCTAACCCTAAATCTAATTCTCAGACTTCTTGCTTTCTTAGAGTTTAGAAAGCCTGCAATCCTCCCATGCCATGCGTGAAAGGAGGCTCTACCACTGTGTCCTGCATGAAACCCACGGGGCCATACCCAGAGTAGGATAGAGTGGGTTCCCGGGTACAATCCCAGCCCCCTAAAGTCCCCCGCCCGCCTAATGCAGACAGGGCCCGTGCGCTAAGCATAAACAATACCTTTAACAGATAACCCTAACCCTGAACATAACACCCAACCCTGTTCCTATTTCTCCCCTTAACACGTAAACCTCACCGTGCGCCTAACTTTAACCTCTTATCCTAACGTTAATGCATAACCCATTTCCTGAGAACAACCCCTATCCCATAATTCTAACCCTATCTCCTAGTCATCACTGTGACACCTAATCCCTAACCCTAATTCTAAACCGCTAACCCTAACCGTAACCCTACCTACAACCCTAACACTGACAGTAACCCTTACTTCTAACCCCAACGCTATGCCTAACAAAAACCCTAACCCTTGACCCTAACCCTTCACCCTAACCCCTAAGCCTTACCCTAACCCTTAACCCTAATCCTAATCCTAACCATTAAACCTAACCCTAGCTCTTAAAGCTAACCCTAAACCTTAACCTCACAACTAGACCTAACCCTGACACTAACCTAACACCTAACCCTAACCAGAACCCCTAAAGCTAACCCTGAACCCTATAACTAACCCCAGCAGTAAACTTTAACCCTAAACCTAAGCCCAACCCGTAACCCTAATCCTATCCTTTTACCCTAAAACTAACCCCTAAACCTAACCCCTATACCTCACCCTAACTCTAACCCCAATCCTAATTCTAACCATACCCCTTCATAAAACACTAACTCCTAACCGCTAACCCTAACACTAACCAAAAACCCTTATCACTAATCCCTAACCCTAATGCTTAACCTTTACCATAACCGTTAACCCTCACCCTAAATCTTAACTCTGACCCTAACATTAACCTTTAACTCTAAGCCTAACCCTTAACCTACAGTAAGGAAGACCCTTAATGCTAATGGGATCCCTTATCCCTAACCATAATCCTAACCCTAACCCTAACCCTAAGCATTAAACCTAACCGTATCTCTTAACCCTAACGCTAGCCCTTACCCTAACGCCTAGATCTAACCCTAAATCTAACCTACCGCCTAATCCTAACGTTAAGCCCTAATGCTAACACTAACCCTCAACCTTAAACCTACCCGTAACCCTTAACACTAACCCTATCCATGAACCTTAACTCTGACACAAACATTACCCGCACTCAAGCATTTAACCCTGACCCTAACCCTAATCCTTAATGCTAACCCTAACACTAAACCCTAACCCTAAGCCCAAGACTTAACCCTAATCCTATCCCTTAACCCTAACCCTAACCCTAATGCTAACCCCTAAATGTAACCCTAACCGTCACTAGTAAACCTAACCCTAACCTCTAACACAAACCATAGCACATAACTCTAACCCTAAAACTAACCCTAACCCTAATCCTAACCCTAAACCCTAACTCTTAACCTTAACCCTAAGCGTTAACTCTCACGCTAACCTTTAATCCTAACCCTAATCCTAATCTTCAACCCTAAACCTAACACTTAACCCTAACCCTGTACCAAACCCTAACCCCTCATCTTAACCCTAACCGTAAACCTCAACCCTAAACCAAAGTGTAACCGTTAAACCTAAGAGTAACCTTTAACCCTAATCCTAATCCCTAACCCTAAGCCCTCACCCTAACACTAAACTTCATCCTTAACCCTAACCATAATCCTAACCCTAAATCTAATTCTCAGACTTCTTGCTTTCTTAGAGTTTAGAAAGCCTGCAATCCTCCCGTGCCATGCGTGAAAGGAGGCTCTACCACTGTGTCCTGCATGAAACCCACGGGCCCATACCCAGAGTATGATAGAGTGGGTTCCCGGGTACAATCCCAGCCCCCTAAACTCCCCCCGCCCACCTAATGCTGACAGGGCCCATGCGCTAAGCATAAACAATACCTTTAACAGATAACCCTAACCCTGAACATAACACCCAACCCTGTTCCTATTTCTCCCCTTAACACGTAAACCTCACCGTGCGCCTAACTTTAACCTCTTATCCTAACGTTAATGCATAACCCATTTCCTGAGAACAACCCCTATCCCATAATTCTAACCCTATCTCCTAGTCATCACTGTGACACCTAATCCCTAACCCTAATTCTAAACCGCTAACCCTAACCGGAACCCTACCTACAACCCTAACACTGACAGTAACCCTTACTTCTAACCCCAACGCTATGCCTAACAAAAACCCTAACCCTTGACCCTAACCCTTCACCCTAACCCCTAAGCCTTACCCTAACCCTTAACCCTAATCCTAATCCTGACCGTTAAACCTAACCCTAGCTCTTAAAGCTAACCCTAAACCTTACCCTCACGACTAGACCAAACCCTGACACTAACCTAACACCTAACACTATCCAGAACCCCTAAAGCTAACCCTGAACCCTATCCCTAACCCTAGCAGTAAACTTTAACCCTAAACCTAAGCCCAACCCGTAACCATAATCCTATCCTTTTACCCTAAAACTAACCCCTAAACCTAACCCCTATACCTCACCCTAACTCTAACCCCAATCCTAATTCTAACCATACCCCTTCATAAAACACTAACTCCTAACCGCTAACCCGAACACTAACCAAGAACCCTAATCACTAATCCCTAACCCTAACGCTTAACCTTTACCCTAACCGTTAACCCTCACCCTAAATCTTAACACTGACCCTAACCTTAACCTTTAACTCTAAGCCTAACCCTTAACCCTACAGTAAGGAAGACCCTTAATGCTAATGGGATCCCTTATCCCTAACCCTAACACTACAGCTAAAAATAACCCTAACCTTGGATCCTTAAACCTAACCCCTAACACTTACTTTAACCCCAAACCCTAACCCTAATCCTAAGCATTAAACCTAACCCTATCTCTTAACCCTAACGCTAGTCCTTACCCTAACGCCTAGATCTAACCCTAAATCTAACCTACCGCCTAATCCTAACCTTAAGCCCTAATGCTAACACTAACCCTGAACCCTAAACCTACGCGTAACACTTAACACTAACCCTATCCGTGAACCTTAACCCTGACCCTAACCATTACCCGCAACCAAGCATTTAACCCTGACCCTAACCCTAATCCTTAATGCTAACCCTAACACTAAACCCTAACCCTAAGCCCAACACTTAACCCTAATCCTATCCCTTAACCCTAACCCTAACCCTAATGCTAACCCCTAAACGTAACCCTAACCGTGACCAGTAAACCTAACCCTAACCTCTAACACAAACCATAGCACATAACTCTAACCCTAAAACTAACCCTAACCCTAACCCTAACCCTAAACCCTAACTCTTAACCTTAACACTAAGCGTTAACTCTCACGCTAACCTTTAATCCTAACCCTAATCCATTTCTTCAACCCTAAACCTAACACTTAACCCTAACCCTGTACCAAACCCTAACCCCTCATCTTAACCCTAATCGTAAACCTCAACCCTAAACCAAAGTGTAACCGTTAAACCTAAGAGTAACCTTTAACCCTAACCCTAATCTCTAACCCTAAGCCCTCACCCTAAGACTAAACTTCATCCTTAACCCTAACCATAATCCTAACCCTAAATCTAATTCTCAGACTTCTTGCTTTCTTAGAGTTTAGAAAGCCTGCAATCCTCCCATGCCATGCGTGAAAGGAGGCTCTACCAGGCTCCCTGGACGGCCCCCTCCCCTGGTCCACAGACCTTATATAGGGTCCCCACCCACGTCTAAATATTGACTACTTCTCCAGAAGCGAGAGTGTGGAGCCTGGTCCCCGGGGACATTGGGCCAAGGCAGACTTTAGCCTGTGGGAGTTGTGGCAAATGGGGCGCTGAGCGAGCGAGGGCACCATCCACTCCCCACAACTAGTATTTTTCCTGCAGATAGAGACAGAAACCACCCCTATAGAGGAAGAACCAAAGGGAAACAAACAAACAAAGAGAATTTTGGTCCACTACTAGTGTGGACCCTGCCTGCCCTCTGAAAGACTACAACACAGTGTCCTAACTCACCAAAGCAGTCTTGGATCACTCCAATCCTCTAGGATTGGACCCATCAGAAGCAGTCCCCCAACTGAAATAGAAAAATTTCTAAACAATTCACAACAGTCTTCCCCTCTTGCCAAAGGAAGCAATATACCTAGACTACCCCACAGCCTAAGAATAGAGCACAGAGAGTGCTGTTAACCAGACTAAATCTATAAGTAAAGATCCAACGATTAATCTAGATGGGAAGGGCCCAGAGAAAGAACACAGGAAGCACAAAGAATCAAACAGAAAGCTCACCCCCAAAGAGAAATACCGGCTCTCAACCATTTGACACAAACCAGACTCAAAACACCAACATGTCACAGGAAGAATTCCAATTATGGATCATAAACAAGCTAAATAATATACAAGAATCAATGGACAGACAACACAAGGAAAATGCAAATAAAATTCAGGATTTGGAGGAAAAATTCACTAAAGAAATTGAAATATTGAAGAAAAACCAAACTGAACTCCTAGAAATGAAGAATTCACTCAGAGAGCTACAAAACACTATGGAAAGTCTCAAAAGCAGGGTAGATCAAACAGAGGAAAGAATTTCAGAAATTGAAGATAACTTCTTTCAACTAAATAAGTCAGTCACAGAGATAGATCAAAAAAGTAAGAGAAATGATCTGAGTCTTCAAGAAATGTGGGATTATGTGAAGAAACCTAACTTGAGAGTTATTGGCATCCCTGAGGGTGAAGAAGACAATAAGCAAGGGTTGGACAAGCTATTTGAAGACATAATCGAGGAAAATTTTCCAGCCCTTGCCAATACTCTAGACATACAGATTCAAGAAGCTCAAAGGACCCCTGGGAGATTCATAGCAAATAGGAAAACACCACGCCACGTAGTCATCAGGCTGACCAAAATATCCACTAAAGAGTCCCTTCTCCGAGCTGTAAGGAGAAAGAAACAGGTAACTTACAAAGGAAAACCCATCAGAATTACGCCAGATTTCTCAGCTGAAACCTTACAAGCAAGAAGAGGTTGGGGCCCCATTTTCACGCTTCTGAAACAGAATAATGCCCAGCCTAGAATCTTGTACCCAGCTAAGCTAAGTTTTCTATACGAAGGAGAAATCAAGACATTCTCAGATAAACAAAGGTTGAGGGAATTCACCAAGACAAGACCAGCCCTGCAAGAAGTACTCAAAAGAGAGTTACACACGGACCAGCACAAGAAAGATCCACGAATGTAAAACTACTCAAGAGCTAAAGATCAAATTCCAGATACCACAATGGCTCAGGAGAGAAAACATTGCAATGAAGTTCTACCCAACAAGCTGAACAAAAAACCGTCTCACTTATCAGTTTTCTCAATAAATGTGAATGGCTTGAATTCCCCGCTCAAGAGACATAGACTGTCCCAATGGATAAAAAAGCACAAGCCAAGTATCTGCTGTCTCCAAGAAACCCACCTAACGAGCAAAGATGCATTTAGACTGAAAGTAAAAGGATGGAAATCGGTATTTCAAGCAAACGGTAACGAAAAGAAAGCTGGTGTGGCAATCTTAATTTCCAATAACTTAGCTTTCAAACCAACAAAAATAATAAAAGACAAAAATGGCTACTACATACTGGTCAAGGGCACAATTCAACAAGAAGCCATGACTATACTCAATATATATGCACCCAACCTAGGTGCACCTAGATTCATAAAGCAAACCCTACTAGATCTGAACCAGATGATAGATAATAATACTGTAATAGCTGGAGACTTTAACACCCCACTGACAGTACAGGACAGATCCTCTAAACAGAAAATAAACAAAGACATAATGGACCTAAATAGAATGCTAGAACAAATGGGCATGGCTGACATCTATAGGACATTCTACCCAAAGTCCACAGAATATACATTCTTCTCATCAGCTCACGGGACATTCTCTAAGATTGACCATGTCCTAGGACATAAATCATGTCTTCAAAAATTCAAAAAAATAGAAATTATACCATGCATCTTCTCAGATCACAGCGGAATAAAAGTAACAATGATCACAAACAGAAACCCTCACTCTTACTCAAAGTCATGGAAGCTAAATAACCTTCTCCTGAATAATTATTCTATAAAAGAAGAAATCAAGATGGAAATCAAAAATTTCTTTGAATTAAATGACAATGGAGATACAACTTATCAAAATCTATGGGATGCAGCTAAAGCAGTCCTGAGAGGAAAATTCATATCCATAAATGCCTATATCAAAAAGACAGAAAACATGCAAATAGACAACCTAACGAATAGACTCAAAGAGCTGGAGAAAGAAGAACAGAACGATCCCAAACCCAGCAGAAGGCGAGAAATTACTAAGATCAAATCAGAACTAAATGAAAAGGACAACAAAGAAACTATAAGGGAAATTAATAAAACAAAAAGTTGGTTCTTTGAAAAGATAAACAAAATAGACACACCTCTGGCTAGACTAACCAAGAGCACAAAAGTAAAATCTCTAATAACCTCCATTAGGAACATGAAAGGAGAAATCACAACCGATGCTACAGAGATACAAGATATCATCTATGAATTCTACAAAAATCTTTATGCACACAAACTGGAGAACGTGGAGGAAATGGACAAATTTTTAGAGACACATAGTCTTCCCAGGCTCAACCAGGAAGAAATAGAGTACCTGAACAGACCAATATCAAGAACTGAAATCGAAACAGCAATAAAAAACCTTCCCAAAAAGAAAAGCCCTGGTCCAGATGGGTTCACACCTGAATTTTACCATACATACAAAGAAGAACTGGTGCCCATCCTACATAAACTATTCTCCAATATTGAGAAGGATGGAGTTCTCCCCAACACGTTCTACCAAGCCAATATAACATTAATACCAAAGCCTGGAAAGGACTCAACAAAAATAGAGAACTACAGACCAATTTCCCTCATGAATATAGATGCAAAAATTTTCAATAAAATACTAGCAAATCGAATCCAAGTACTTATCAAAAAAGTAATCCACCACGACCAAGTGGGCTTCATCCCCGAGATGCAGGGGTGGTTCAACATACGTAAATCTATAAATGTAATTCACCACATAAATAGAAGCAAAAACAAAAATCATATGATACTCTCGTTAGATGCAGAAAAAGCATTTGACAAAATTCAACACCCTTTTATGATAAAAACGCTTAAGAAAATAGGCATTGATGGAACCTACCTAAAAATGATACAAGCCATATATGACAAACCCACAGCCAACATCATACTGAATGGGGAAAAACTGAAAGCACTCCCACTTAGAACTGGAACCAGACAGGGCTGCCCATTGTCTCCATTACTTTTCAACATAGTATTGGAAGTCCTTGCGAGAGCTATCAGGCAAGAGAGCAGAATCAAGGGAGTCCAAATAGGGAAGGAAGAGATCAAACTCTCACTTTTTGCTGATGATATGATGTTATATCTGGAAAACCCCCAGGATTCAACCAAGAGACTCCTGGAATTGATTAACGAATACAGCAAAGTCTCAGGCTACAAAATTAATATACACAAATCAGAGGCATTTATATATGCCAATAACAGTCAATCGGAAAACCAAATTAAAGACTCAATACCCTTCAAAATAGCAACAAAGAAAATAAAATATCTAGGTATATATCTAACTAAAGAGGTAAAGGACCTCTATAAGGAAAACTATGAAACACTGAGAAAAGAAATAGCAGAACTTGCAAATAGATGGAAAAATATACCATGCTCGTGGATCGGAAGAATCAACATTGTTAAAATGTCTATACTACCCAAAGTGATCTACAGATTCAATGCA